>NW_027498259.1:0-144523 GCF_021521415.1 Bidens hawaiensis | reverse complement strand
GGAACAAAGTAGCTAAACAGGAAGTGGTCCAACCGGGTTGGAGTTGCTCAAAGTGTATTGCAATTTATAAATTGCAAAAAACCATTTTAACTATTATATTTAAATATCTGTTTGTTACTAATTGATATTGTTTTTAATCACAGTTATCACTGTTCATTATTTATTAGAAGAATGGATAAAAATTTGTCTGCGTGTCAAATAGACCAGACCCAACAGAGTTCCATCCTCATTAAAAATGATCAAATCCGCCTTGCCCCCACACATTGATTCCTACCAAACACAGGTCTCAAAACAACAGATTGTTTCACACTTGGATATACACAAGTTACAATATGAACATGCTCAAAAAACATTGAATGATACCAATCTATCAGTTTTGTCTCGCATTTAGTGAAAACAAAAACCACAACAGATAAAACTACAATTTGTATGATTCAAGAGTTCTTCAAACTTGATAAAGCATCCTTTGTTGCAGCAGATATAACAGCATCCGAAGCATTAGGCAGATAATAATATTTCCCTGGTAAATTAACAACACAAATATCAGCAATCAACCAAATTACACAACAGTTTGGCATCACAAAATCATACCTTGAGCCACTCGCGCAATCTCCTTGGCAAAACCAGTTGAAACAAACTTATTTTCCGTATCAATTACGAGCAGCGACATTCCTGCTTTGTAAATTTTACCAGCCACTTCAAGTATCTCATCCTTCAAATATCACACGACAAAATCAATCAATATACGATTATTCCAATGTGTTATTCTTTTGTGCATCTTTTACTTTATAAATGAAATAACCTTCAATTCTTGAGAAGAAGGCTTTGGTGCATCTGAAGCCATTTCAGGATCATTGGATCTTTGGAGTGAAATATTTGCTCTACCGTCCGTTATTGCTACAATCATTATACGGCCCACATCTCCACTTTTCTCTGCATTCATCCCAACCCGAACCGCCTTACCAGATTCCAAATAACCATATAATATGATTATATAAATAAATAAGTAATTTCTTTTAGAAACTAGGACCATAATTTTATAAAGTTACCGTGGTGAGTCCATGAGCAAGTGGAGATCCTCCACCACATGGAAGTCTCTCGAGTCGTTTTCGAGCCATAGAGATGGATCTAGAAGGTGGCAAAAGAACTTCTGCAGCGTCTCCACGAAATGGAATTATTGCAACCTTTAAGTTTTCAACAATTTTGAAAAAAGATAAAGAGAAATTCAGATTATTGCAACACATAAAATGAAGGGTTGCAAAGAACAATACTATTACCTGATCTCTGCTTGTATAGCTCTCTGCTAATAGTTTAAGTGCTGCACCTTTTGCATTCTGCATTCGGTTTAATGCCATGCTTCCACTAGCATCAACTACAAATATAACCTGTGCCACGTGTAAAAAGAAACTTATATTAAAAAAAACACATTTACATAGTTTTATTTGTTTGTAGCCCTATGAACATCAAGAGGTAGTTAACTTACCAATGCACCTGCTTTACGGGCCATTCTTTTAGCTCTCATGTCTGTTTTCTCTACAAAAACTTTTCTAATCTTTTGCGAGTCTTTTTCCCTACGCAATTTTTGATACGGTGCAGCTGCTCTTAATGTTGCATCAACAGCTAAACGTTTAACCGGGCCCTGTTTAAAGTCAACATATAAGGTTTACTAAAAAAGTCAAATGATTATTACAATCTATGAAATCTATTACCTTGGGAAGCATTGGTTTGATATATCGACCTCTGTCCTCTGAGAAAATTACATTCTTAGCCCTGCCGGCTTTCCCCTTTCTTCTTTGTGCTTGTTGTGCAAAGAAGAGAAGCTTATCATCCACGAGACCCCCTTCTGCATCAAAGATAAATTCTTCAGGTATCTCTGGTTGCTTTTCATTCTCCTCATCATCTTCATTATCTTCTTCCTGTTAATACAACAAAGCTCCCAATATCAGCATACGCCCAAAACTGGCAACAGTTTAATAAGAATAATAATTTGATCATTTTAGGTTTATTTGAAGTGGAGACCTCTTCCTCTTCTTCTTGGCCCTCAGAATCCTGATTTTGAGGTGGGGGAGGAGGGGGTGGCGGTTGCTGCTGTTGCTGGTCTGGTGGTGTCTCGGTTAATATTGAGCGGGGAAGAATTACAAGTTCTACCTGCCATTACATAGCCAGAAAGTGAAATGATGAAATTTAACCGACATCCTTTTACGGTACTAGTGAAATGCCTGCTGAATAAAATGGGCTATGTAATTTCTTTTGCTTAAATTATGTCCAGTTGTTCAAGTTTAGATGATCAACCATGTGGTATTGCATCCATTAGGTTAAAAACACAGCATAGCATTCTATTTGTATAATGAAAAAACTTGCTGATAGTTTCTATATTATAAACTTGTATCTTACAATATACAAAGATAATATCTCAATCCAGTGCCCTTATAATATACTGTGTTGTGATTCGTTTTCCTTAATATGCAAAAAGCATAAAAAAGTAGAGCAAGAGTTTCAAATAAAAACAATTCAGTGGAAAACAAATAAGTCAAAAATAAGATCCTTACAGCTTTCTTCAGGTCATCCACGTTGACTTTTTCACAACCTTCAAAAGCAGCTAAACATTTGGCAACACGTGCAGCATATAGTTCAGCCCTGTGTCCCTGTATAGCCCTCAAAAGTTTTACCATTATTTCTGTTCAATCATCTTTGTTTGAGTGATTATGTTTCAGATATCTTTTAGCCTTTTGAGAGATGTCTAATACTAAGAGTAACACAAGGCTAACCTGGCAACCACCACGAAGAGCTTCCATCACAAGGTACTTCAGTTGCTCTCTACTAACGGTTACATCCTTCAAATATTCCCTTGCCAAAATAATCTGTAAATTAACAGCAAGCAGAATGTTTTGTAACATATTTAACCATCAGTTAACACACCATTTAGCCACAAATACTTTTATTACAGTTATGTATGCCGACTACTCCGCTTTGATAAGTTAAATCATATTGTGTATATTCAAGTTACTCTAATTTAACATGAAATTAATAAAATTTAACTTGAATAGATTGAAGAGTCAGTTGCATGAGTACCTGAGTCTTTGCAGAGTCAGTTTCTTCCTCCATCATTTTAAAAACCTCATTACTTTGTTCTTGAAACTGTGTTGCAATCCCTACTGCAGCAACACGATCCTCAAAACTCATTGGAAGATCTGCACTGCAGAATCAAGATTTCATTGATAGAAACTTATAAAGGCCAGCAAATTCTACCTTAAATTCATATATAAACTACGTGCAACTAAGAAGTCTACCTTAAATTGATTGCGATACGGTCCAGTAAATGTTCACGTACAACACCCTCTTCTGGATTATAAGTAGCAATTAACAACGGCTTGCACGGGTAGCGAAAGCTGATTCCTTCTCTTTCAATAATATTAACACCATCCGTCAACACATTAAGAAGCAAATTGCTTATTCCCTCATCCAGTAAGTTGATTTCATCAACATAAAGAACTCCTCTATGTGCTTCAGCCAAAAGCCCAGGCTGGAATACAGTGGTTCCAGTTCTCACAGACTCTTCAACATCAACAGATCCAATTAACCGATCTTCTGTAACGCCAAGTGGAATCTGCATAAAAAGGTAACATATAAAGAAGATGATGGTAGTAATTAGTGAAGTATCAAAAAATTTTCCAACTGAAAATACCTGCACGAACGGTGATCTGACTACTTGAGTCTTGATGTTACCAGAAGAGTCATATTCAACTTTATCAGCAAGCCCATCTTCCCACCTAATAAAAGAACATAAAGTTGGTTAGTGGGTTGTTAGTAACACAAAAATTGCTAAAGATATATGCAAAGGAAAATTCTAAAATAGGCATGTCGACCAAAAATTTATCTAAAATACACATGAAAAGTTTACTTTTAGTGAATCAAGAAAATAGACCAATCACAATGAGACACATAAGATGTTTAGGCTCCATTGGGCCGGCACTGAAAACAATGGAAAGCTAACGTGTCTGAACCCTTTTCTGACACTTGTCCCAAACCGTCCACATAGGAATGAATTCGTGGGACGTTGATGCACTTCTGAGCCTAAGCACACTGCTCTATTCAACCTCAATAGACGTACTCAGCACCCTTTGAGCCTAGACCCTAATACTTAGGCACCTCTAGAGCCTAAGCACTCTATCCTATTGTTTCTCATGTTTTCCGGTGCCTGTCCAAATGGTGCCTAACCAGGGACTAGCCTATTGATTAGTTTTGAAAAGGAAAATTAATAATAATGCGTATTTTGGATAGATTTATGATCAAAAATGCGTATTTTAAAAATTTTTCCTTGTGTAGACTATAGGATCAAATGATTATAAAGGTGAATATTATAAACATAGGTTCATATAACTACTGTAAAGATTTGGCAAGCTTACTTACTCTTCGGGACAGGATGGATCAGCATTTGAAAATGAACCAATAACCACCTCAATAGGAGGCAGAATAGCATGCAGTCCGCACCGCACGCCATAACAGTTTTGGCGGTACCTCGTTTGCCGGAGATAGCAATGCCTCCAATTTCACGGTCAATAGCCCCAAGCAAAAGAGCAGTTTTAATAGCATCCTACATACATACATACATACATACATACATACATATAATAATAATAATAATAACCTAACTGATTGGCATAATAATAATAATTTGTGAATAAATTAAAAAATGAGAGAGGAAATGAGGTAGTTACCTGTCCAACTACTGCAGCGAGTGGGAAGTACTGTCTGCCGTAAGAAGTAGAGTTGGAATCGACTCCGACGGAGACGGTGACGGTGACGGCGCCATTGGTGGATTCTAGAGTTGCTGATGCACGAATGCGGAAGCAGCAGCGATGTTTGATTTTAAGCGCAGAGGAGGAGTGTAGATTGAAATTGAAGGATGTGATGGGGAGTATGAATGGATTGTGGTTTGTTAGTGTTAATGAAGTGGAAGCTGGAGATGATTGCAGTATGGAACAAAAGAGTGAAGGATGGTGGTTCTGCTTCTTATCTGGTGGTTGGATTACCGTTATCCATAACAGATCTCCTCGTGTCTGTCTTGTTACTACAATCAATTTATTTGTTTTTATTACGGATATTGGTTTTTAATACTCGTAACTTTCACTCGTTGGTTTTTGGCTGGCTGATAATACTTTCAGCTTTTACTTTGTCATTCACCACTTCAAACTTTGACCATATATGTTTTTGTCACTCTCTCGTTAATGGTCGACTAACGTCGTTAGTGGAGATGCTGATTTGAATGTTTATTTAACTGAGTTGCCATGCTTATGCTTTATACGTGAGTCCCACAAGGCCATCTCATCTTCTTTTTCATCATATTAGCCCTAGCCATCTTCACCTCCACTGACCAACCTCTACTGCCACCACCACTCATCCTCCAACTCCTCCACAACAGACCTCCTCCATTCACCAAATTACATTCATACACGAGTGACAAAACACAAATATGGTCAAACTTGGGAATGGTGGGTGACAAAGTGAAAGTTGGAAGTGTTATCTGCCAACGAGGGAGACTTAGGAGTATTAACAAACACACCTTTTACTATTATGATTATGATTGTATTATTTATATACTTTAATTTAAATACAAATATTATGTATTTATACATCAATTTCATGTATTTATGCTTTCATTTCATGTATTTCTAAGTCATAATTTTAGCCTGAATTTTATTTTGGTTATTAACTAAACCAAACGGAAAACCAAAATCTTAACCAAATAAACCAAACTGTGCACACCCCTACATGCTGGCAATGAGCAGGTATTGATGACTCCAGTTCTATACACGGTGTAAAATCGGGTTTCATTCCTAGCCAAATAACCGTCATGTAATCACCTGGTATAATTATTTGTTGAAATTATCCGTTGAGATTTCAAAAAAATATATTATAGTTTGCTTTTTTTATATATAAATTTATTAGCCAAGAAAATTGAAAATATAAAAACTAAACAAAAGTGAATTACCAAGGACAGAAAAATTTATTTGTCTACAAGTAGTTCGGATAATCAATCAAGTATCATCTAATACCACACCCGTCTTATACTTGTGAAATTTTCTAAACTACCCTTATAAGTAATACGCTAATATGCATTTACTCCTGTTTTGTAACTTTACTTCCATGATCTGAACACAAATCTGCCTTTGGGTGAAGATTCCTCCTCCCGCTTAATGCTTTTCGGTTTTGGAATTACTAGAGTACCTAAAGAAGATCTTTGACATTACTTTTTGGGTCATTTGGCTTTCAAAAAACGCGTTAATTTTCAACAATACTCACCCTTCCATGAACAAGACCACTGGCGACATAAAAGGCCTCGTCCTTTTACCAGACCAAGTTGAAAACTCTAGACTGTGAGGAATAAAGCTGCTTTAATTATTCAAATTTTTTGTCCTTTCCTAACGCTCCTTACTGATATATCCATCTTTCAAAAAATAATAATAATAATAATAATAATAATAAAATAAACCTAATATGCATGATTCGAAGGGAACATACAACTATACAAGTGTGATGCATGATAGATCATGGGGTTTGGTAACAAAAGTCAAAGTAGAAAAAATTAGGGTAAAAAGTCAGTGGTTAAAAGTGAAAAGCATCGCCAGCAGCAGCAAAGCAACCCCACTACACACACTGCAACACTTTCCTGCTGCTGAGCATTTTAAACCTAATAACTCTCTGTCCGCCGACTACAAGAAAAGAAAGCAGATATGTCATTGTGTGTTCCTCTCCAATTCGTTACCCTTAAACAGACTTCATACTTCAATTCTCCAAAGGTCAGTCAGTCAGTCTTCATTCAAAACTTACTTCATTTATACATACATACATACATACATGCAGTTGCTTGTTTTCTGCTTACTGCATCTTTAGTTAGTAGCCTGTTACCCAAACAACTCTACCCTTTTTAGGTATTGATCAAAATATGTCTTTTTATTGGATCGATCAAATCACCATCAAAATATGCTTCCTGCCCCAACAACAAATTCTCTAGAACCCGAAGCCGTGCCCGCTGTTGCTTTGAAAGACTATGTTCGACTTGATTCAGTCTCCATTATCCTTCGCAATTCTTTTCTAAGGCCCTGAAATTGTTAGTTTTAAGTGGGAAGCAAGAGCCTGATCGGTTGGAGCCGTGGATAGATTTGATTGTATCCTTCCATGGGCATGGCGGGCCAGCTTTGAACCACTTCATAAGCAATGCCCGGTTTACCGAGCCCCCTTGCTTTTCTGGTGCTAGTATTCTGCCCCCATGCTATCTAAGAGATCTTCCTTAATTGCTCATAGCCACCCCATAGGAACCGCCATCGTGTACTTTCTAGGTCGTCAATAACCTGTTGAAGGGCCCTTAAAAGAGAGAAATAATACAGTGGAAGGCTGCCAAAAACACCCTTTTCGTTTGTAACAGTGTTATTATTATTAATGAGAAACATGGTGAAAAGCCTATTGAATAAACTATAAACCGGGGGAAATAGGTAATTTCAGTGTCACTTTTATTAATATTTTTTTTCTGTCTTAACAGTAATCTGAATCACTTGATCCAAAATATTGTAATCTGAATATCATATTCACTATTTAGGAATGAATGTAAAACACGCTACTTTGAAACAGAACTGAGATCAATCTAATATCATTCAGGAAGGAAGGCACACTGTTCATAGAATGAGGAGTAATCTTATTATTCAGTTTTGTAGTTTGATCAAAGATAGATTAAAGTAAGCTGATTATACTTAGAAATTTGAGGTTGAGATAGCTTGAGGTGTAACTAAAAAACGTGTAATGGTTATGATACTGTAACATAATATGTAAGTTTTTCTACTCTCCAAGTCTCCATGTGATTTGAGAATTAAGAAACCAACAATTTTTACATGAACATATTTCTGTGCTTTTCTGCAGCTATTAGGCTCGTTCACTTCTCCAAAAAGAGATTTTAGAGTACTTGCCATGTCATCTGTTGTAAAAGAGGCATCAAAGTTCATCCCAGCAGCTCCAATATTTTTGCCTGAAGGACCATGGAAGCAGGTAATGGATTTCACTATTTTTATATGCCCCCAAAAAAACCATTTAAGTTTCTTATATGCTTATACCATGATGATTCTTTAAATAGTTTTCTATATCTATTGTTTATAATTTATTTCAGCTTATTGTGTTGCTGGATTTCACGATCTCTTACAAATAGGGGTGTAAATGAGCCAAGCCGAGCGTGGCTCGTTTGAATTACAAGAGCTTGAGCTCAGCTCGTTTCAAGCCCATTTTCTATAGCTCGGATCATGAGTCGTTCTTCATGCTTGGCCTCGTCTCATTTATTATTTATTGATTGATTAATGTACATTTTTTATTATTTTTATATATTTTGATGAAAACCTTAAACAAGCCTAACTTTTGCTCGAGCTCATGCTGCACCTTAAATGAGCCGAAGCTCGTCTCGAGCTCAGCTGTGTAGTGTGAAATTAATACAAAGAATTCCAAACTAATTAAAACTTGCAAACACACAAAGCTCAAGGATGCTGAACGATCTCCCCATGAAAAGTGGGAGCTCGGGCTCGATAACTAAACGAGCTTTGTTTTTCGGCTCAATTCGAGCTTTTTAGCTATCCGATCTCGAGTAGATCGGGAGCGGCTCTGCTTGAGTGCTTGTTTGCACCGCTACTTACAATCACAACAGAAACACTCTTTTTTATGCATCACTTAATCAACATAATGTCCCTACCATGCTTTTAATATATGAGTTCTTTTATTAACATAATTTTGACCTTTTGTTTTCTTAATTTGATATGATCTTGAATAAACGATTTTAACTCTAAAGATTGATGGTGGAGTTACGGCTGCTGAGGGATTCAAAGCTGCAGGAATGTATGGTGGATTGAGAGCTTTAGGAGAGAAGCCTGATCTTGCACTCGTCACTTGTGATGTAGATGCTGTAGCTGCAGGTTTGTACTAATCTATTATCTAGTTATGTTGACCTTTAATTGACCGCTGACATGCTATTGCTTGACTTTCTTCAGGGACATTTACTAAAAATGTGGTTGCAGCGGCACCTGTTCTTTACTGCAAAAAAGTTTTAGAAAAATCTAAAACAGTGAGTTTTCCGTTCTCTTTAACTATGTTTTTGAGTACCAAAACTCTTTGAACATATTATACTGATATTAATTATGCAACATTTTAGGCTCGTGCAGTGTTGATAAATGCTGGTCAAGCAAACGCGGCAACGGTAACTTTTACTTGGAATATTTGATTTAAATTCATGATTTATGAAACTTGTATGGTGATTCTAGATTTGAGAAATAATATGACGACTTACAGGGGGATGCAGGTTACCAAGATGTAATAGATTGTTCAAATGCTCTTTCTAAGGTATGTGAAATGCTGAAATTTGGTAGGTTTTTATTTTTATATTTTCTTATTTGACAATTCTACAGTTACTTCAAGTGAGTCCAGATGAAATTTTGATAGAATCAACTGGTGTGATAGGGCAGCGAATAAAGAAGGTATATAATAAATTAATAAAATAATCATAACAATAAGTTAATGTTAAATTTTTAAGCACGTGATTAACTTATCATGTTACGTGCAGGAGCCTCTTCTCAATTCACTTCCTAAATTAATTAGTTTGCTTTCATCAAGCGTTGAAGCGTAATGCTCTAATCCATAACTCATGCAGTCAGATTTTGTTTTTGTTTTTCGTTTATTGAATATTATTATTATTTTCTTTGAAAATTTAAATTGATAATTTCAATTAATAAAATTTTAATGATGCGTTTGCAGAGCAGATTCTGCTTCTGTGGCAATAACCACCACTGATCTTGTGAGCAAGAGTGTGGCAGTAGAGTTTGAGGTATGTATATATGTGTTATTTATCACTTAAGATTCAATTTTAGATTATGTTTGCTTATTCTCATCTGTTTTAACGATATTTTGCAGGTTGGTGGCACCCGCATAAGAATAGGGGGAATGGCAAAAGGTTCTGGAATGATTCACCCAAATATGGGAACACTTCTTGGTGTATGTAACATGTTGTAAATAGTTTGTTAAAAAAAAAAAGAACTAATAGTCTGAAATGGTCTTTTCTCATTTCTGCTTGTTATTTTCAGGTTATAACAACTGATGCTCTTGTAGATTTTGATGTCTGGAGAAAGATGGTACAGATTGCTGTAAATCGAAGTTTTAACCAGATTACCGTGAGTGTAACCATTGAAAAATAAACTTAATTCTGATTTATGAGTATGGAGGGGTATTTTAGACATTTAGCTTCTGTGTTAAACTTTGTAGGTAGATGGAGATACAAGCACAAATGATACCATCATTGCGTTGGCTAGTGGTCTCTCTGGATCAAACAAGATATCTGCACTGCACAGTCCCGAGGCAACACAATTGCAGACATGTCTTGATGCGGTATGTTTGAATGCTAATTTTACCTAAAAGTTGACATTTTGGCACATAATTTTTTAAATTTATTTCTACGTGTGTTGCTTAAATCTTGATCGTCAGGTAATGCAAGGACTTGCCAAATCAATAGCTTGGGACGGAGAAGGCGCAACATGCCTTGTAGAGGTCTCTACATAACTCGATCATAATTTGTTTGTCACGAAAACTTAAAACTTATGCACTAAAAATAATGTTCAAAGAATTATTCTTGAATTTCCTGTGTATTTATAGAAGGCAGTTGTGCAGGTCTCGGTTACTGGTGCAGGCAGTGAAGCTGAAGCAGCAAAGATTGCACGCTCTGTGGCGTCCTCTTCACTCACCAAGGCATGATAGTTTATACATCTGTTAAAATTTATGATTTATGTTAAGGTTTAACGCTGGATAATAAATGATGCGTTCGTTTCATTACAGGCTGCAATCTATGGCCGGGATCCAAATTGGGGACGGATTGCTTGCGCTGCAGGGTATGCAGGAATTCCATTCGACTCAAATGCACTCAGAATAGCACTTGGGGATATCTTACTTATGGAGGGAGGTCAACCGCTTTCATTTGACAGGTAATACACACACATATATACATATACGGTTCTACACACAAACAGATATATGTTGATTGTTAAATGCTACAAAACCTGGGCTTTTTTCAGGTCAGCAGCTAGTAATTACCTCAAGGAGGCAGGTGATGCTCATGGCACTGTCAAAATTCAAATTTCCATAGGTATGTTTCTTGGTTAAGTACTTCAACAGGTTTGCATACAAAGCGGCTTCTTTCGTAACTATTTTTCATTTTTTAATAGGTGATGGACCAGGAACGGGAGTAGCTTGGGGATGCGATTTAAGTTATGATTATGTGAAGATTAATGCCGAGTACACCACCTAGGGACTTCATTATGTACTAAGATCAGAAGGTCTATTTATACTTGAGTCTTTAATCAAGACATTAATAAATAAAATGGTTCAGTTCTAGATCTTCTAGTTTTCACATTATATCTTTTAGAATGTGTATATTGGTTTTTATTAAGTCCAAATATCGACGTTTGGCCACTGCCGTCTGCCGGTCCCAACTAACGAATTGGCTGCAGATGGTCCCAACTTAACTTTTTTGTTCCCAACGGTCCGCGACTAACATAATCCTAACGCCGTTAGTTGGCGTTAGTTGCAGGTCGCCGGAAAAGTCACCTTTTCTTTTGAGAAACACCACCTGAACACTGCCACACCACCAATTGACTCACTACCAACCAACCACCACCAATTGACTCACCACCAACCAACCACCACCACACCACCAATTGACTCACCACCAACCAACCACCACCACTTGAGCACCACCAGCCGATTCTGACGATGGTTCTAGGGTTCCGGCGACTTCAATAATTGGGACTTTTATTAGAAAAAGGTTCCTAAAAGTCCGATGCAAAGTTACAAAGATGTTTTGGACAAAAATGTTTGAGTTTTCTGGAAAAAAAATGTGAGTTTTCCGGCGACATGCAATTAATGATTTAATGGTTAGGATTATGTTAGTCGCGGACTGTTGGGAACAAATACGTTAAAAGTTGGGACCATCAGGAGCCAATCGTTAGTTTAGGACTAACAGAGACCAAAAGATAATAATGGGGATTAATAAAAACCAATCACCTTTAGAACATAATGCAAAAGTCCATCCAGCCATTTGTGCAACATAATTATAGACGGATTTAAGACTAGGAACTTTCATAATCAATGTATCAACTGAAGAAAGACAACCTGAATATCCTGTACGAGTATACGTTCTAAACCATGATCGGGTTCAATTTTTACGGGCCTATCGGTCTTGGTTCGCTATGTGGCCAATGATCATCCATAAGGAAGTTCCCTAGGGGAAATACATATGACATGGTGTACGTGTCTACATATGTAATACTTAACTTTCATATACATGTATAAAATACTTACGGGTGAAGCACGTCTTGTCTAATATTCTTCCTCGCCCTCTCTGTCTTCCATATCAACACCACATCATATTTTTTAAATCTTTCACAGTCTTTCTCCTAAAGCAGTGGTGTTGTCTTTACCTTCCCTAAACCTCTTTTTAAATAAGTAATATTAAATAATTATATATATTTAAAAAAAATGTAATGTAAACGGAAAATAAAATACATTTCATAATCAAAACAAACAAAAATAAAAAGATATATTGTTTTCTAGATTTTTAAATATATATTGTTTAATTATAGATTTTTTAAAGTATATTTATTTATACATTATATAATAGTATTTTTTTTTAAATAAGAGTGTTGCTGTTCCTACGTCACCCAAACTAAAGCACACTGCCTCCAACTTAAATAAAGCTATGATTTGACATCCTAACCTTCAAAATCCCGTTTAATGAATCCTCAAACGTTTGTTTGAAAAGCATGGGATAATAATTTGACATTTTAAGCTTCAATCGACCGTTTGACTAATTCCTCGAAATGACTATATGAAAAATGGTGTGTATAATGCATATAGAATAAAAATAAATAAATATATTTGTTTTCAGGTTATGCATCAACCTTATATGAGGACGTACCCGATTAGAGGTGGGCAAACCGGGTTTTTCCATGAATCGGGTTAGGTCAACAAAGTCAAAAACTGGGTTGGGTTCTAGGTATGGTCGGGTTTTTGACCTGGTTTGTCCGGCTTTTATCAGGTTTTGGCTGGGTCAAGTTCGGGTTTTGGCCGGTTAGAGGTGGAACCTGTTTGGGGTTCGGTTACAGTTTCTCTAACAAACTAAAACATGATTCGTACCCGCAAGTCGAGTATACCGGGTCTAGTTCTAGGTTTTATGCTCACCTCTATCAACTAGAGGTGTACAAAACTGTTTTTTTTTTTCAAAACCAAACCGGTTTGGGTTTTTGCCTGTTCAAAACCGATTTGACCCAAACCAAACCGGTTTAAGCATAGAATTAGTTGAACTAATCCAGACCGGTTTGGACCAAAAAAACCCGGTTAGATTGTGAAATAACCAAACCGCTATACAAATCGGCAGTTTGGCTCGGTTTGACAGAAACCTGTTTCAGAAACACACCGGTCCGGTTTGGTTTTCCGGTTAACCGGTTTTTTTTACACCCGATCCGCATGTGAACTTGAGCCCATAATTATCTTATCTTACGAGCCCATAGATATATCAACAGACCCAGCCCAAATCCATTGTCGGAAGCTCAGGCGTTGACCAAGGCGTCTGGTATACGTGTTTATCCATCCGTCCATCCATTCATATATATCCAGACGGCACAAATGATTTGAAGCTAACCCTTGTTTCTAGCCATGCTCTTCGATCTACATCATCCACCTTCAAATCAGCTTATTAGCTTCTCCACCAATCAAATCCTCTTTCAATTTGCTCTTCAGATCCAGTAATAATAATAATAATAATAACAAAATCAGCGTGTTTTTAGGGTTTGGTGTTCGTTCGTGTAAATTTAGGGGTTGAAGAGCATCGAACAATGCCTTCGGTGCTTTCACTCGATTATTATATCATTATTCCTCCTCCTCCTTTAGCTAACACCGGTCGTCGGCAGCGTTTGAAACCTCGGCTTGAGAAAGGTGATCGTCGTGGTAATCTTCTTATTATTAGTAGTTAACAATCCGCCCCTTTTTCTTCCTTTAATTAGTAATTTTTATATCACCACCGCCTCAATTAGCTTATATCAGATCTCGTTCGATAATCAAACACCGCCTCAAGAGATACATACAAGACTGTTTGTATTGTTTTCTGCAGATCTCACCTTCTTATAAAGGTACAATCTTTTTTTCTGTTACTTTGATTTTGTATATGTGTATGAATTAAGAGGATCTTGCTGAGTTTCTTGATAACTATATTGGATGCCATTTATGAAACCATATATTCTGGTTTTGATTGCGATTAGATGTTTGTTTGTTTAACAAAACATGCATCTGTTGTATATTTGTATTACATACTTTGATGCCCATGATGTCATTTGTTTTGGTAACCAAGATAAACGGTTAGGGACATAAGTTTCGCGGGTTTAGGTAATTGATGAATTTACGTAGGCAGATATCGGCAATTGGCTTTCATTACGTTATGGCTTACGCAACTTCAATAATAATAAAAACGGTAATAGACTAATGATGTTAGCACGCGAACGGATGCAATCGTCATCATCGCCGACACTATCAGCCCGGTGTCTAGTTTTCGCAATGCTCGTTATCTTTTTATTATTGTGTAATTAAATGGTTCAGTTTCGGGGAAAATGGTATAATGTTGACAGCGAAGCAATCTTTTAGCTCGCTATTCATGGAGTGTACCGTTATAATTTGAGATAAGATATGGATAACACAAAGTATGGTTTTTTATACTTCCGTACGTCATCAGTGATTTTATTACTCAAGTTCTGGTGTCTAATTGTCTATTGTTTGTATACGTTAACTTCACAAATAAGTTAAAATTTTGACCATGCAGGCCTGCTGTCCCAGTCCCGTCTCTAGTTTTTGCAAGGCTCATGCTTTTTAATAAAAAATGGTAAAATATTGAAGGCGAAGCAATCTTTTAACTCACTGTGCATAGAATATATTGTATTTTAAATAGGGATAGATATGGGTAGCACGAAATATTGTTTTGTATACTTTCTTACTTTTCTGCACCATCATTGATTTTACTGCTGAAGCTCTAGTGTCTGTTGTGTTTTACGTGAACTTCAGAATACGCTAAAATTATTACCATGCAACTAAAGTTCTGATACATGCTCCCATATGATAGCCTGGTATATACAAATTTGAACTGTTAATATTTATAATTAATATGCTTTTTTTGTTTTTACTGCCGGCTCACTGATATGGTTACATATATCTAAATTGGCAATTCCAAATAAAGAATAATAAAAGCATTATGTATACCTTGGCAACCGACCATGCTTTGGAACAGCTAATGCTAAAGGGGTTTTTTAAGTTTACATATGTCAATGAATATATTGAAATGGAAACTTACTAAGGACCTAAAGTATGGATAATCTTTGCACAGAAGTACAGAACTTATGAACACGTGTCACGCAGTTTTAGTTTTTTTTTTACATATTTTGCATGTTGTAAATAGCTTTTTGAGAAATCATGTTTCAATACGTTGACAGTTTGTTCCTTTTTGGATACAGGTTTCTTGCAAACTATTTTCAACCCGATTTCCGCTCTTGTTTGTTACCAATGGACATCTACCCTCACAGTGGATTTGCAGCTACTGATAACATAAATGATCATCATGGGTTTTGTAAGAACACAATCAAATCTCCTCATGGAGTCCTAAACCTTCTTTCTGTGGATGAACTCAGTGTTGATGTCACCAAGTTTCTTAACATTCAAGACACCACAGAAGAAGATTCAAGTTCATCAACACCACCCCTTAAGAAATGTGAGTTTCAGAAAAAGGACTTAATATTGACTCAATCTCCTAAAACATGTCTTAGTCAGCATGCATCGGCCTCAGGTAAAACTGTATCCCATCAAGACGTCATAATAAGTGAGTTATCAGCACATAGTGACAACATCAAATCTAGCGATCCATCTGGCTTCAGTTCCATATCTATGCCTGTAAGTATTTCCTTTTTACTAATTTATTGGATTAGTTCCATATCTATGCCTTCTATTGAAAAGAGTAGTTTTTTTTATTGTAATATCATATATTAGCACTTATATGTATATTTCTTACAGGCTCGTTTGAAGCCTGCGTCTGCAATGAAGGGTAGTCGTGAGAAACGGGGAGCAACTCCACCAGTGAAGTTAACAGTAAAGTGGGCCCCAGGCGTTTACGATCCGATTCCTACTTCAGTATCACATGTTGTCACCAACAACAGGTCTTCTTCAAAGCACAGCAGGAAGAGTTCAAAGAACAAGCAAAAGCATGCAAGCAAATCATCGCGTGGAAGCAAAAGTAAAGACAAAAGGCAAGTTAGAAAACGTGGTGGAAACTTTTCTTCTTCGGGTGTGAGTTACAAGTTTGAACATGAAGAAGAGTTTGTTGATTATCATGAAAACGAGCAGCAGCCAGGTGGCAATAATTTTCGTGTTGGGAATTCGGAACAGTTATGTGGAAGTAGCTTTATGAAGAGGTATGGAACGAGCTTGCATTTATCGTCCGTTGCTGAAGCCACCTAGCTTTTTGGGATGAGAAACTGGTTTGTGTTACTTGTTTGTAAATAAATAATAAGATTGCAGTTTTGTTGGTTAGTGTCAAAACTTGGAAAATGATGGATACTTTAATTTCTGTAGATATTGTGTTTGGTATTCGCTGCTTCTGTATTGGTCGGGTGTTTGAAGCTCGGTTACATTGCATTCATTAGATAGCATACATATAAGATATATAACTTTAGAAAGAAATTTGATAAATTGGACAAACTACAAAAGTACAATATTTGGAATTATTATAGAATCAAAATCATTTCAATTGTCCAGAAAATTTAGATATTCCATTTACATACCGTAAAGTCTATTATGGACTATCGTAGGTGTACGATGAAAGGCCAATTACGTAACCTAAGATGCAAAGTTGTGATTATGGTTAGACGAGTTTGTTAGCAGTTTTTGAGTTATATTTTTCTGGTTATAAGTTATAACAGACAGAGAGTTATTCAATCCAAATTCATCCTTTACGTTTTGATGAGCTATATCAATTCGTTCTTGAGGAAATAAGGTGCATATGTTTTAATGTTGAATTGAAACGATGATTGCTTACGACGTAAGTGATCACAACTAACAAAGATGAAAACGACCATATGCCATGTGTGTCCCAACCCAAATAGTCAAGATGTGCCACTTATATAGAAGTTAGAAATCAAGCATCAATTCGTAATTGCTTACGGGATAAGACTTAGAAGCCAAGATCACGACATACCGCCATAATTGGAACTACACTATTTTATAAGATAACATCATACGCCGTGATCGTAATAAGATATACAACAAAAACAACCATACCCAATAAAATCTATCCATATCAAAGCTATTGGTATGGTTTGGGGATGGTAAACCATACCTCTATCCCCAAGAGATGGAGAGATTGCTTTCAGTAAGACCATCGGCTTAAAATGCCACCAGCACAACAAGAATAGAATGATTTAAAAAAGATGATAAACAATCACAATATTAGGAGAAGGACATAATCAAAAACACTTTGTCTATTACAATAATACATATATATACAAAAATTAGAAGCTAATTCTAGGAATAAATTTAATTACAATTATATGCAAGACATAACTTATTATGGAGAGAATTCTCCATCTTTGACTAGCCATGATTCGTGGGATTGTATTGATTATTACCCTTGATGTAGCATACCAAGCATAATACCAAAAAATATAGTACTAGCGCGCTAGTGTTCGTTTCAAAACCGTCATAGCTTCCAACTACCACTAACATACACCTAAAATCATAGAACAACGAACGGACACCATGATAGACAACATTTGCAAGTCTGCCTAAGATGTATACGCCTCTCTAAAGGTATTGGGACGGTAAAATAGTTGGGTAACAAATTTAGAAAACATAACTGGAACTTTTGATAAAATATCTTGTTATTTTGAAGTTATTTTACTAATCTCATGAAAATAATGTTAAAAGTGCCGGAAGGTTAATCAGTCATCATATGATGGCGTTGATAGCCGAAAGACAAGGGTACGTGCACCAATCGGCCGGTGTGCCGATGGTTGAGTGTTGTATGCCTTATATCCATGACTTGATGCAAAACTATTATCAAGCCAGGGTCTCACCAGAAGCAGTCTCTCTATTTCTACGGGGTAGAGGTAATGTTGTCTATATTTTACTCTCCTCAAATCCTATTAAAACTTTGCTATATATATATATATATATATATATATATATATATATAGCATGATATAATGTGATGACGAACTTGTTAAAGCTATCTTTGATAAAAAGGAATTAGAACTTTTTTCAAAGTTTGCAACAGTAGTCCACGTGGCAAAATCTTAACGGGTGCACGGTTCATAAATCAACGACCGAAGTAAAAACTAAAAACAATCAAATAAATAAATAAATAAAATCCCATTTGAACAGGGCTGACGTCGTCCATCATCTCATCTTCGTCTCGCACATAATAATAATAATAATAATAATAATAATAATAATATTGTATGTATGTTAGATCTCTTTTCCTCTCATTCCGATCTGATCAACACACACACACACACACAAATCTCTGAATCTATACGTTTTCCTCATTCTTTTTATCTCCAATTTTTGTGTCATCAGATTCAGAAGAAGAAGATCAGACGAAGTTGACGATTTTCTAGGGTTTTAATCATTTCAAATGGCGGCTCCACCAGCAAGAGCTCGAGCGGATTACGATTACCTCATCAAGCTCCTCTTGATTGGCGATAGCGGTATGCATTCTTTCGCTTTTTTAGCTTTTTAGGGTTTGAATCTCGATCTGAATATATTTGATTTAGGATTTATTTGTGCGTTTGACCGACTGCCGATTTGTTGAATTTGATTTCCATAGAAAATGCACATTTTTATTTAGGGTTATGCTTTTAATAGAGTTGACTAGAATAATGGTGTTTTCATAATGTTAAAATATAGGGCTTTTGTTAGGATAGTCATTTATGCATTTTTGAACAAAAGCATAAGATTAATTTCATTTAGAGAGGTCCATGACGGCTTAGATCTCGACTAGTGTTTATGGAAATGGAAGCCGCTTTACATTCCGTTAGCCAACATTTTAATTGACCAAGTTATTAGTTATTACAGTTTCATGGTTCTATGAAATATATAGCCTTTATGGGGATCGATGGGATGTGTTAGACTGATACGTACATTTAAATTTTATTACGAAGACTTTGTGAGAAAAATGGGCTACACATGGAGTAAACTTGATTCTATTATCATGACTTTTTAAAGATTCATCTGGTTTTAAAGTATAATAATGTTATTTTTCTAAAATACCTTAGAAAATGAGCATGCTTTGTTAAAGATTGTATAGTTAGAAAGTCAATTTTTCGTCATATTTGTATCGTGATTTTTTAAAGAAATTTGGCAGAAATTTGTCATCCATGTTTTAATTTATGTGTATGCTATCAATTGGTTGTATGGGGTGGTCTAAATTTTGTAGGCTCACACTTAATCTATACCGTTGCAGCTGTTTGTATATGTAAACTGCACTCTCAGTTTCAGTAGTTAGAACTTAGAACCTTTTACTTTCAACTTCAAACTTTACGTTGTTGCTTTTAGTTTTTTTAGATCAAGTTAGTTTTATTATAAAACTTTTCTTTGTAGATTACTAGATTAATCTAAGTTATCAGCTGATTCGGGCCACTCTTATGACAATTCTTTAATTAAATGCTGCAGGTGTTGGGAAGAGTTGTCTCCTTTTGCGATTCTCTGATGGTTCCTTCACCACTAGTTTCATCACAACCATTGGGTTCGTATATCAAATTTCTTATTTCATCTGAGTGTTATGCTGGCGTACTTGTAACCTGATATTTTTTTTTTGGTTCTATAGTATTGATTTTAAGATAAGGACTATTGAGCTTGATGGAAAACGAATCAAATTGCAAATCTGGGACACTGCTGGTCAGGAGCGATTCAGGACAATCACAACTGGTAAATCTATAGCAAAAAATGTTTTTAATTCCCTGATTGATGACTTTATTCATGCTTTAGTGAGTTAAACCGTAATACATGTACTTGGTCTTTTTGCAAATAAATTCAACTACACAAGTAGTTTCATAGTTTAAAAGCTTTATGCGTTTTTTTCATGTATTTTTTTAACATTGTGTGTATTAACTAATTTGGTGTTTTGCAGCTTATTACCGTGGAGCCATGGGTATTCTGCTGGTCTATGATGTAACTGATGAATCATCATTTAACAGTAATATCTTATACCTCTTGTCTACAAATTTAATTTATTTGCTGCACTTTTAAGTAATTTTTATCTAAATCTTTTTCTCCCTCTGCTGAATTTTGCGGGTATTATACTTTCGACAGAATTACAAAAATTGTCCTTTATGTTTGCACCCAATTTCAGTGGTTGTTCTTTATCTTCAGAGTTGACCTAATTTGCACTTAACATTTACAAATCCAACAGTGTTTGTCCTTTGACCCTAACCTAGTTAGTTTTTCTCGTTAAATCTAGTCTTTTGCCTAACCCAATTTGCCCTCGTGTTATGTGCAAAGCTCATGGCCAGACTTAACAAGAAAAACTAACTGGGTTAGGGCCAAAGGACAAACGCTGTTGACGTAAAGAATAAAACGGGTCAATTTTAAGGATAAAGGACAATGCCTGAAATTGGATGCAAACATAAATGACAATCTCTGTAATTCTGTCTATGCAAACATAAATGGCAATCTCTATACTTTCTGTTGTATCATAACTGTTGTATATGTTTCCTCTTCTCAACTCTTAATAACTCTCATTTCTAAGAAATGCATATTTTTTTGGTTCATATGCAGACATCAAGAACTGGATCCGTAACATAGAACAACATGCATCTGATAATGTGAACAAGATACTGGTCGGAAACAAGGCCGACATGGACGAAAGCAAAAGGGTCATTTTTTTATCCCTGATTTAAATAAACTATTAAATTATGCATATATACATATATGTTTACGCATTTTCCACACTGAGTGAAAGCGGTTATGTAGGCTGTTCCCACTGCCAAGGGTCAGGCACTAGCTGACGAGTATGGCATCAAGTTTTTTGAGACTGTAAGTATTTATGTATTTAACTATTTATATATTGTGGTTACTCTTGTTACATATTATATGCGACTATGGGATTTATATTTCGACATTTAAACAGAGTGCAAAAACGAATATGAATGTGGAGGAGGTTTTCTTCTCTATAGCTAGGGATATAAAGCAACGACTTGCTGAAACTGACACCAAGGCTGAGGTATGGTGATATTTATCAATATTATGAAATTGTTTTTACTTTTTTTCTTAACATTAGAAGTAGCACCTAAATCTGTGTGTTTCCTGCACAATTGCAGCCACAGACCATCAAGATTAATCAACCAGGGCAGGCTGCAGGATCTTCTGAAACTGCTCAGAAATCAACTTGTTGCGGGTCTTAATTGGATCATAAAAAAGATTAGTTACATTGACAAAAGAAGGCAGGAGTTCAACTTTCAGCTTCGACATAATCAAACGTCGATAGTGTCATTATACTAATCTTGTCATGACAACATTATGTTTTATGTATTTTTCTCAGAATTCTAACTTTTATTTACCAAGTCCTGTTTTAAAAAGTTGGTTCCTATTATGAAAAATCAATTAAATACATCTTTATTTCTCTTGTTTTTGGTTATAATTACTGTATAAGCAAAAGTTGTGTTCATGTGTTATCTTCTTAAAAAGGTATATGAGGAAAGTCATGCTGTGTAATCATATGCTTTTTTAAATTGAATATTGTTCTTCTAGAAAGATTGCTCTTTTATTGTTTGCTTATTTTTGCTACAATTATATTGAAACAATACAGGCACACTGATTCAGCGTAACAAAATGCAATAAGAGAAGCACAAGATTCATATAAAACAGGTTGACAAAATTGACAAGAGAGTTCTTCCCATTGACTATTCAACCTCTCTAGACTGCTTTCTACTTTCTGAAAAAATAAGTAAAAAATATATATAATATATATATTTCCTTTACACAAAATGGTTACAATTCACAAAACCTGGAGAATTGAATTTAAATAGAAATATAATATTGAAAGCCGGTCGAATTCCTTCTATGTTTGCCTTTTATCGTCTTCTGCTCGGCTTCTCCATAGCCATGCCAACGTGTAACTTTACCATTTTACCCCTAAGGTCATATCCAAGCCATGAACTCAATGCACCAATGTCACAAACTTTGCAAATAAAAAAGAAAGAAAGGCTAAAACAAGGTGTGAACTCTGAATGCCTTTGCTAGATCTTGTCCACGTCACATATCCGGTAGTTCATCAAACATGACACGTGTTATAGTTTTAGTGGCTACTTAACTTTCTGTCAACTCCCGAAAACCTAGGGGCGCTCTCTATGCAACTCGAGGTCTTGCTCAACAACTCTTGGTCTTGGAATTTGGCTACATACGCCCTTAATAGCGAAGAGCCCATAGTGTTTGGATCGTTAGAGTTGGTGGTTCCATACCCGTTCAAAGGCAAGTTTACTTGTACAGAGAACAACGAATAAACCGGTCTGTGATCCGAGAATTTTGATTCACCTCTCACGTATGAAACCTGTTTCAATCCTTCACCTTTCCACAAAATCCGATCACACCTATAGTCATATATCCACATATCAAATCAATAAGCTATGTGGTTCTCAAAATTCTATTGAAATTATTTTAAGTACACATAACTTATGTAGAATAGTAGAATCAATGTGGCAAGAAAGTCTATATTCTTTAGAATAAAACAAAGTCAACCATGTGTGTCATGTTTTAGAAGTCAAATTGACACTTAGATTTTTTAGCAAGTGGAGCTTTTAGAAATATTTCAACTTGAATAAACTAGCTCATGGTTTTAGACTTCACATGGAAATAATTATGATTTATTTTAATAAGGAGAGTTGACCGAATCAAAACATCTATAAAGTCAACATGTGTTGCAACTAATGTCACACCATTGAATTTAAAACTTCATTAATTTAGTAATTTACACATCAACTTGAAAATATAACTTTATAAATGATTGAGATCTTACCATGCAGGAGTACGCCTTTTATCTTTAGGTGTAGACGTTTGTGCGACGTAATAATCTGTATTTGTGATGTATTTATACATGGGCGCAAAACATATCTTGCCCTCTTCCCATCCCTCGAATATTCTCCCGGCCTTTTGCTCTATTTTTAACTGTCAATGATCATTTATGTTATCCTTCATTAGTGAAGAAGCGTGTATCGACTTACTTGTATACGATCAACGTTCCTCGGGTACGAGTGAGCTATATCACCGATGGTTTTCCGAGATACGAGTTCTTCCACCTACAAAACGAACAGTACCGTGAGCTTACCCCTCAGAAAGGGACAGAGGGGTCCTCTTTGGGGTAACCCTCCGGTGTGAGAATCAGATATTGTAGGAGAGGATAATCAGGATGTGAAAATGAGTAAAGGACTTAGAATATATTTTCTTGCCTACCTCCAACTGTGGAGGCGGCCTAGTATTTATAGTGCTAGGGTTTCCAATGATTTGGCTCAGACCCAATTAGGGCCTTTTTAGCCTCCCCCTATTGCTTCGCACCACGTGTATTTAGGACACCTGGTGCTCTTTCATTGATTATTCTCTGACCAAGGTATTTCACCTGACCCATGTGCCATCACGTGGTAGCACATGGGCTTTGCTGAGTTGTCCACCTTTCATTGGCAGCTGTCAACCTCAGCACATTCTTTATTCCTTAAAAGATACATTCTGGAAGGTTGTCTGATGAGCACAATCACGGTTGTCCTTATCCTGATTTGGATTAGATTATTGTCTCATTTATGCGCCTATCCTGGGGATGCGCGGGGTCTTCTCTTATTCTCACACTGAGTGTGCGCGCTGTGTGCATATGCGATATGCGCCACGCACAGGTGTTTCGTGCGCTTGCGCATAGGTTTCGGCTTTGTGTCTTCGTGACATCTTGATTTCAAGCTTCTTATCCGTACTTTATGGGTTGACCCACCCCGCTCGATGTTGGGGCGGGTGCATACCCCTTCAAGCCCCCCAGTCTAATGTGTGTCTTGTCTCGCGCGAGCGAGGTAAGGGAGATATTAGACTCAATGGTTCGCTTTCTTAATAGGGTTTGTCTTTTCTTTTTCATTTCTCATATGTGCGTTGCGCGAAATTCCATCCCTTTGGTTAAAACGAATCGTCAATGCACGTGGTTGGTTGGTGTTGACATGCATCAGAGATGGAGGCGTTATGTGTCAGACCTTTCGTGTGCTCGAGGTGCTACAGTGGCCTTTCACGTCTCCTCATACAGTGTCAGGAACACGTGTCGCGCTTATGTTGGCCTACGCCTGCGAGTGGGGGCGCGTGAGCGTAGATCTGATTATTACTTGTTTCTCTTTCTCTCCCCTGGGCCTATAAAACCAAACCTTTTTTAACGGTTTTTTCTTCATCTCCATTGTCACTTTAGAGCTTTACTTGTCTTCTAACCCTTCGATTCAGAGCCTTTATCTTTGCTTCCGGATTCTGTGTTTAAACAATCGGATTGCTCTTATTCTGCAATCGCATGTCTCTTAACCCAGACACTACCGAGTCCCCCAGTAAAGGCCGTGTGAAGTCGATGGTTATCTCTAACTTGAAGAAGACCAGCAAGGGTATTCGGGTTGCCGAGGCTTCGTCGGAGGAGGGGGAAAGAATAAAACGGCGAAAAGATGGGACGAGATCCCCTGCAAGTTGAAACAGCCTGAGCTTGATAGTCTCATTGCTTCTCAGGGTTTTCTCCCTGAGTATGGTTGTCTGCTCCCGGCAGCCGGGCAGACGGCTGCGGATCCTCCTGCCGGCTATATCTCTCTATATTCTCATTTTTTTACTCACTGTAACCTTCGTCTTCCGATGACAAGGTTTATAGGTGTGCTCCTTCAATTTTATGGGATTCACATATCCCAAGTTCACCCTTTTGGGTTGGTGCGCATGACTCATTTTGAGTTTATGTGCAAAGCTCAGCGCGAAGAGCCTACTCCTCCCCGCTTTCAATATTTCTATAAACCAAAGGTTCAAGATTCTTGGTTTTCGTTTACTCCGCGCAGTCAGAAGGTTAAATGCTGTACTGTCACTTTTAAGAGCCTTCATGACTGGACTGAGAAGTTTTTCTACGTCAAGGCTGGTGTGATTCCAATCCGCATGACTATGCGCGCGATCACTTCTGTGCCCGCGGATGACAATGTCCTTAAGAACCCAACGGGCACATGGGTTAAGAAGTTATCTGATGAACCATCCCTCGCCAAGAATATTTGCGAGGAAGCGCTAGTGGGGGTTGGTATGAGCAAGAGGTGGACTGACAGCGAGACTGAGCCTGTCATCCGTGTTGATGGCTCAGGTGGGTTGTTTGTTCATTGCATTAATTCTGCGCGAGTATAATTCGTTTTGCTGATATCACTTGTCTTGTTTTATGCAGACAGCAAGGAATACATCCACGCCGCCTATGACGAGCATACGGAGGGTGGATCTGCTGCGCTGAACCCTGAGGAAACCGCCTTTCCTGATCGTTTTAACGATATGTTTATTCCTGTTGACATAGAGTTTTGCCTTGACAACGATGTGCCTGGTAAGCCTTTGTATTTGTGCTTAGGCACTTAGAATACCAAATTTGGTTTTATCATTTCTGTTGCGCGTATTGTAGATGCGCTCGCTAATTATGAGGTAGAGCCTGTGGAAGAGGAAGGAGAGGAGGCAGAAGCTGAAGCGCAAAAACTCAAGCGCAAGGCTAAAGGCAAAACTGGCGCAGGGGCCAGTAAAAAACAGAAAAAAGATGATGCATCTGTTGCCCAGAATCTTCCTCCTACTCAAGTGAAGGGACTTGAGAAAACCAAGGGTTTTACTTCCAAGTTTTCCTCGTCTTCTTTGCCTCAAGGTGTGGGCAATCCTCCAGTCCACACGAGGTATGGTGCTGCCACCTCATCTCTGCGCGCGGCGGACAAGGGAAGCGGTGCTGCGCCTGCTGTTTCGTCTTCTCCAACAGGTATACTTTGTTTATATTTTGTGGTTTTATGAGCGTGATTCCGATAGAGTTATTAATGAAGCTTTGTTCACTCAAATGTTTGTAGAGCCGGCAACGTTGGTGGCTCAACCTCAGGCGCAGCAAGGTGCCAAGGCTATGCCGAAGGTTGTTTTGAAGTCCTCTGTTTTGCCCTCAAAAAGGGGAAAAATGGACTTCATGGCGATGCTTAATTCGCGGACTGCGGTGCGCCAAGGTATTTATTGCGCTTTGATTGTCTGATTTTTTCCTTTAGTTCAAGTCATGAATCATTTCTCCTTGTTGGTTTTTTCATAGGAATTATAGCTGGCACACAAGCTGCTGGTGGCACTGCTAGCGCTGGCGCCGTTAGTTCTGCTCCTGCTCCAACAAGTACTGAATCTCCCTTCATTGGGATCACTAAGGAGCAGGAGACTATTTTCCGCGCTGCTCTAACAGCGTCAAGACCTCCCTCACCTCCTCCTGCGCGCAGCCCTCCTCGTGAGACTATTTTTTATTCTTCCAAGTCGCAGGAGAAGAGACCTGTTATAGAGGATGATGAGGAGGTTAATTTTGAAAATTCTGATGGTGGCCGCGTAAGCCCTATAGCGCCACGAGATTTCGTGGCGCAGCCTTTTTCTCATGGGGCAGGCAGGAGCTCATCAGCTGGCGCTAATCTTTCTGCCGGTTCTCCTCAGGTATAAGTTTATTTTGCTCCGCTGTGCATACTTCCAAATTAGTGTTTAGATAACTAAAACGTTTCTTTGTGTTGCTTTGTGTTTGTAGGGAGCCGATCACATATACCGCCCGAGCTGGAGTATCACTGAAGAGAGCTCATTCCAATCCTTGGGCGTATGTGAAGACTTTTGGGCTCACTCTGTTCCTCCAGCTGAAAGGAGGTTTCAAGAGGACCGCGCTCGCGTGGATTTGCTTAATGACCACCTTTTTGCTGGGTCTGCGTTTTTTGCTGCCTCCCAAGAGCTTCGCAATGATTATATAAAGGTACGTGATGCCCTTGCGGAGGCCAAGCAAGAGGCTAAAGATTTCTGCTTGGAATCTTTCTGATGCCCGAGAGAAAGCTGAGAAACTCCAAGCAGAACTTAGCGAGAACCGGGCAAGTTCCAACGCTGTTTTTGTGAAGCGCGGGCTTGAGCTGCAAGCTGCGCGGGAGAAACTGCAAGTGGCAGAGGCAGATGCGGCCAAGTACGCGCGTCGAGCGCGTGACCTGGAGTTGGCAGTGGAGGCGCGTGACCAAACTATTGCGCAGGTTAATACTGAAAAATCTTTATTGGAGAGTGAGGTTGCGCGCCTGAAGAAAGAGCTCGATGCTGCGCGAGCGGAAAAGAATGAAGCATTGGCGGCGGCAGCGTCTGACAAAGAAGAGCTAAAACAAGCCAAGGAAACTGTTAAGTTGTTAAACTCTCAAATCCCTGCTCTTGAGACGTCTGTTTCTTCCCTCGCGCAGGACCGTCAATGGCTGATTTCACAGGGGGTGACTCGTTTCGCTTATGCCATGAAATACTCAGACGAGTTTCAGACCCTTGTGATGGACTGTAATGCGGCGTCGCGCTTGGTGGGTCGGGCTGAAGGGTTTAAGGATGGTTAGGAATATGGCATGCTAAAGAAGAATCCATCCGACTACCCTTATCAGCTCGACGCTGTCTGCGCTGACATGGCTGAGGTGGGGGAGAAGTACTTGAATACTCCAATTCCCATCCTTGAGCAGGTATTTTAACCTTAATGAATTTACTTGACTTATTTTCATAATCTTTTGTACTTATACTGTTCTTTGTGACTTGCAGATAGTCGCGCTTGCTGACCAGCCCGATCTTGGCGCTTTAAAGAAATTACTTGATGAATGTGAAGGGACTGGTGGCAATGATGATGGCGCGGGCAACGCTACCTCTGCCAGCGGCTCTGGCGTGGCCAAAGGACCTACTCCTGACGCTATCATGACAGAAGACGACTATATTCAAGACGAACAGCTTGATTATGGTAAGTTTGGAGATAACGAGGAGCGGGCTGCGCCAGATGCTGAGGGAGGAAATAATGATGAGGAAGATGAAGAGGCTGATATTAACATAGAGACTTGAAAAGCCCTTCTTGTTTTTTTTTTTTTTTTTTTTTTTGTGTTTGTAGTTTTTACCTCATTATTTGTAAATTTGTAAACCTCTATGTTTCGGAATGAAATTTTGTTTTTCCCTTATTCGCATCTTGCGCATTCCCAATTCATCTCTTTATATTGCATGTGTGTGCTTGTTGAATATAAGGTATGCTTACACATTGAAACTTGAACAAGGTTGTAAGGAAATTATTTTTACTTAATCCTTAACAGTTGTCATATTTCAAGTTATTTTGCGATATTCTGAATATGCTGACACGTGCCTTGGCATTTCATTATTCCTTTTTTGCGCGAAGTTATCGTGCATTTATTATAGGGAATTATGAATGAGTTTTTTAGCCTTTACGTGTCAGTATGTGTTACTCTGCCTATATCCATTATAATCTCATGCGCGGCCCCGACCTGAGACCTTAACAACTATGCTTTGGCATGTGCTTTGCCTTAGTTGTGCTTAGGTATTTTTATGGTCCAGCTGCGCAATACGTAGGATGGATGCTATGAGTAATTTGAGCTAAGGCTCATATTATTGGGCTAAGGCCCTGACGTTTTAGAGTTAAAACTCGTTAACGCGTCTGAGCTTGAAGCTCGCGCATGTATGTTTTACTTCGTTTTATTTTTAGTTTGATGTCAATACAATGTTGTCATATTGCTCAAAATTAATAAAGGGAAGTGTGAAACATGTGTGCAAAAGGTAATAGAACGCATATTAAGAAAAAATAGAGCGTATCATTATTCATAATGGCTTAAAAAGCCTTGATTACAAACTTGACAACTTTTACATGAAACATTTTCTAAGTTGTGCTGCGTTCCATGTGCGCGGGATCTTCTTTCCATTTAAATCTTTTAAAGCGTATGCGCCTTTTCCCAATTCTTCCGAGACTTGATAAGGTCCCTCCCAGTTGGGAGACATCTTTCCCGGTGGTATTGCGCGACTAGCTTCATTGTTCCGAAGGACAAAATCATTCTTCTTGAAGTGGCATTCTTTCACGCGCTGATTGTAGTATTTTTCTAGCTTTTTCTTGTATTTAGCTTCACTGATGATAGCCGCCTCTCTGCGTCCCTCAAGTAAATTGAGATCCAACCTTCTTTCTTGCTCTTTATCCGTCTTACTCATCATGAGCACTCTATAGGATGTGCATCCAATCTCTGCTGGAATCATAGCCTCCGTTCCATAGGTTAGGCTGAACGGGGACTCGCCATTGCGGGTTTTGCTTAATGTCCTGTACGCCCACAGGACATTAGGTAACTCCTCGACCCATGCATGGGACTCTCCCTCCAACCTTTTCTTCAGCCCATTCAGCAAGCTTTGGTTCGCGCGTTCCACTTGGCCATTCCCTTGAGGGTGGTATACTGAAGTGAAGACCTGATTGATGTGCAATTCCTTGAACCAACTGGATATCTTCCTGTCAGTGAATTGTTTGCCATTGTCGCTCACGATTTCCATGGGCAGGCCAAAACGGCATACGATGTGGCTACAAATAAATTGCTTCGTTGCCTCGGCTGTGATTTTTGCCAGTGGCTTAGCTTCAACCCATTTTGTGAAATAGTCTACTGCCACTACCAAAAACTTTACTCGCCCTGGCGCTTGTGGTAAGGGACCCACAATATCGATTGCCCACTTGTGGAAAGGCCATGCAGAGGTCACTGGAATCAAGTTGTTCTTTGGCCGCATGGTATTTGGCGCATAGCTCTGACACGCTTTGCATTTTTGGATCTCTTTTAACGCGTCCGTGTACATGTCTGGCCAATAGTAACCTGCGTTCATTGCCTTGGCGATCACCATGCGCGGGCCAGCATGTATTCCACAGATTCCTTCGTGTATCTCTCTGATCACATAGCTTGCTTCCTCAGCGTCTAGGCATTTCATGAGTGGTCCAAGATAAGAGCGTCGATATAACGTACCATCGAGCATTTCATAGTTCTGCGACTTGTGTCTTATCTTCCTCGCCTGTGCGCGATCGTCTGGTACCTTTCCCTCCTTCAAGAATTCCATTATTGGAGTTATCCATGATGAAGGTGTTGTATGAATTACAAGAACAGACTTCGCTCCCACTGACGGGTTGCTCATTACTTCCACCCTGACATCTTTGCCAAAATGATCGAAGCTGGTTGATGCCATCTTGCTTAGCGCGTCGGCAGACTTATTTTCACTGCGCAGAATGTGTATGATTCTGAAAAAGTCAAATTGTTCGGTGAGTTTCTTCGCCTGCTCTAGATACAGAGGCATGGTGTTCTCCTTGGCATCATAAAGGCCATTGACTTGTGCTGCTACCAGGTATGAATCTACATGAGCCTCTAGCTTTTTAACTCCGAACTTGTGCGCGATGCGCAAACCAGCCAGCAGGGCTTCATACTCAGCTTCATTGTTGGTGCTCTTGAAATCCAACCTGATTGCGTAAGTATACTCATGATTTTCTGGATCCACCAGTTTGAGGCCTGCGCTAGACCCTTCGTTGTTTGAAGCTCCATCAGTGAATAATCTCCAAACGTTTTCTTCATTATTGGCTTGCGGAGGGTCTACTTCGCGCTGAGCCTTTTCGACTTTTCCTTCAGGGATTTCTGCGATGAAATCAGCTAAGACTTGTCCCTTGATTGCCGGACGAGGCTTATAGGTGATCGTGTGCTCCCCTAATTCCAGCGCCCATTTTGTCAGCCTTCCTGAGAGCGCGGGACGTCGCAAGACTTGCTGGATGTTGTAATCAGTCAGGACTTCAATAGGATGACCATTGAAATATCTGTGAAGCTTGCGCGACGCATGTGTTAGTGATAAAACTAACTTTTCTATGATGGTGTAGCGCGTCTCAGGATCTGTCAGCACCCGACTTACATAATAAATTGGTGTTTGGATTCCCTTGCGATCCACCAATAATACTGCGCCAATGGCGCGCTTTCCTGCTGACAGGTACAACGTTAAAGTTTTACCAGGTAGTGGAGCTATGAGCGCAGGCAGATTTATCAGACATTCTTTTATCTCACTGAAAGCTTGCTCGGCCTCAGGCGTCCACTTGAATTGGCTTTTCTTTAAGCAATTTCTCAATGTGTTAATGAATGGGGTAGATTTGCTTGCATGGTTTGCTAGGAACCTGTTAATTGATACCAATCTACCATTCAACTTTTGAACTTCCTTCATGGTGGATGGTAAGGGCATGCCGAATTCCAATTTTGTTTTTGTTATAGTTTTTGGTTCCGACATCATAACGAACATGATGAAAACCGACCAAATTCGCGTCAACTTACCACCTCGATGCCTGGGACCGACAAGTCGACAACGCTTAGGTTTTGTTACCGCCTGGGTTTTACCGACCTACCCGGCACAGCAAGCCAGTAATACCTCTAGGCGCTAGTTATATATAATATATATTAATATATATAGATAAATATCGATGCACCACCGATGTTTAATAATTTTTTTTTAATCATGTAAATACTTTGTTTTTTTGGTTCCCGTGTCGAAACAAACTTAAACGAAACCGATAACAGAGTAGCATAACATGCGTAACCAACACCAAAGGAATTCGTATTGAATACCAACCGAATATACGTTAATGCACATACAAAACTAGTATTATTTTATACACACACATATATATACGTACCTGATAGCAAGTGACTGTCTGAAAGCAACGAAGCTCCTGACTAAAATCCGGCAATCCAATCGTATGATGCAGAACTCTATTAGTCCCATAGTCATTCGAATTCGGTCCACCGACAATACACACAACCGGAAGGTTCTCACTATAGGCACCAGCAATAGCGTTGAGCACACTAAGTCCACCAACAGTGAACGTGACAACACATGCACCAACGCCGCGAGACCTAGCGTAACCGTCGGCAGCGTATCCGGCATTGAGCTCGTTGCAGCAGCCGACGAGGTTGAGTCCGGGCTCAGCAATGAGATGGTCGAGCAAAGTCAGGTTGAAGTCACCTGGAACGGAAAACACGTCAGACACGCCAATCTCGACCAGGCGGCGAGCCAGGTGGCTACCGAGTGTGCCGGCGTTGGCGTTCGAGGTGGTGATGACGTCAGAAGCAACGGTTTTGGTATCCATAATATTATTTTTTGACTTGAAAGTGAAAATGTGGAAATGTATTTAATTATTTATAGTGGGCGTGTTTGCGTGTGGGAGGGGATAGACTAGTTTTGGAATGTTCGAAAATGGGGAAGTTATTAAATCATCGGTATATTCATAAACACATACGGTGATTTTGTTTAACAAAATTAGCCACTAAGCTTGGGCGAAAAGTTACAGATTTTTAGAATGATTATAATAAAATAGTAGGATTATTCAATATTAAAACTTAAGCTTAGCATGAATGTGATGATTAAAGCTTGAAATTAAAAGATATTGGCTTCGAAACTTGATGCGAGAGGTTTTCTTACAGTATTGGGTTTCCTCTTTTATTGTGTTCTTAGGTGTATCAGACATGAGCGTTAAAATTATGGTGGTAATTTTAAATGCTTTTCAAATATTTAAAAGAAAAACTTTAAGTAGTAAAAGAAATAGTAGAGTATTAATAAAAATATAAAAGTTTTTCGAAGTATGGATTTTTATATGTAAAAGAGTTCTTGAAATTCTTTGAATTTTGGATATAAGGATTTGCATATTCTCACAAGACACATTTTAACTAAAAAGTTTGAATTGAAGTTCATAAAAGAAATACATAGCATTAATGTGTAATATGGCTACATTCGTTCATTTGTCTTTGGCTATGCTTATTTGCGTTCATTTATGTTTGTAAGGTGTTTATTTTAAACATTAACGAACGGACATAAGCGAACACTTTTATTTTCTTAACAAACACACAAACAAGAAACCGTGTGTTTAGTTGTTCCGTTCATTTCCGATTATTTGGTTAAAGCTAAACAAACAAACAAACACGAAAATGACTAGAAAACAGTTATTTGAATTTGATCGTTTTAAGGGTATACCCGAACAACCCGGTCCAGACAAACTCATTCTCATCCATTGGCCAAACACACAAATAATAACACTACTTACGCATTTTGCGAAATCCATTCAGACCTTACTATCTCTATTCCTTTTCCTGGCTACCGCAGCCCAGCAAAGCCCATCCACTCCACCTAGCCCACACTCCATTCCTGATTCCCCTCAAGAATCCGCAAATCACTCTAGCCTGTTGATGCTTGTCCCTCTCAAGTCTCAACCCACAACCTTACAGCCCACAATCTCACAGCCCACTACACCACCACCTTATTCTATTCCTGCATCTTCATCCTATAGTCTATACATGATAGTACTACCTCCATTCATATAATGACAACCCGAGAAAATCCTCGAATGTTTAAACCTTGTATTCGTTAGGCTGTGTGTTGTGGAGGGGCTTTACCGCGCCTCCATGTCATCTCCATATAAGAAACGGGGCTTTAGAGCCCTCCTCTATAGTGGGAAGTTTGGGTTCAGTCACGGGGGTGATCGAAGTCACGTACCAAAAAATTATTGGGTCGACGATTCAGTTCGGATCGGATCAAATAATATGGCATCTATATATCTAATTTTTCTTCATTTATTAAAACGATTTTTCTTACAATAAGAAAACAAGATAACTTTTTAACCAATAAACACCTAGAATATTCATGATAATGGGAGATGAAGGGTGAGTAGGGATGAGGATTCGATATTGGTACCATCGGTACCGAATCAGTACCAAAGTTTTGAGTTTCGGTACCGGTACCGGTACGGTACCATATTTCCCGAATTTAACTTGAAAACAGGTACCATACCGAACTGAATATTTCGGTACCGGTACCAAAAGTTTATGATTTTCGGAATCGGGATTTTCGGTATCGGTATTGTACCGATCTCATCCCTAAGGTTGAGTACCTAGACGAAGAATTGCAAAGACCTAAAATATTTATAAAAACAAATCTTTTACTAATCGACTACTATTTTGTAACTTTTGTTTATAAAAACTACGAGTTTTATTAAAAAAAAAACAAACGATGGGGTATTGTATATAAAAAAAGAAAATCAGTGATGACCGTTAGCTTTTTGGAAAATATATTGGGAGTGACCGCACTTAACACCTATAAAAATTTTTGAGAAAAATGGTGAAATTTATCATGTTAACCTAAAAAACGACAGTGACCGGGGCCACCCCGGGCCCCCAAAGAGCCGCGCCACTACTCCTCTATAAAGCCTCGCTGTGGTTTATACCCCCTTACCGCCCCATTTATGTATTAGAGAGAGAGTGAAAAGCAGCCCATGGCCCCACCACCTTCCCAACGCCGGCCTTGTAACCATTTGCAGCCCCCCATTGATGACCTCTCTCCCAGTCTTCTTTTCTTTCTACACGTAACCATCGTAAGCACAACTGCACAAGCATTCATTATTCATTCTTTTGCTGGTCGAGACTGGAGAGTGAGTGGCCCCGATTCAGAATTGGATTTCCAATTCCAGGCCCAAGTGGAATTCGGCCCAAATGTGAAGAACCATTTTGATATAGGTCTGTCTAATTCTCTAAATAGATAAGTTCTTTTAGGCCCAAACAAAATCATAGCCCAATATATTACTATCATCAAGTCACGAACGGATTATTTACAGTTTCGATGACAATTAAAGGAGTTTGAGACAAGGAACCGGTAATTTCAGCTCAATTGCAAAATGTGCCTCATATATCAGGCGGGTACTTGAGTATTCAATACTGTTAGTTTGCTAAAAGTTATTCTTTAGATACCCCAAGTACATTTTATTTTTTTTTATAACTTTATTACGCAACAAAGTTAATGATTTAAAAACCAAAAGAATTAATGGATTAATAGATTTCTCTGTCATTAATGAAAAAATTACTGGTGTGGTTTGAGTAAACATGTGCGTATGTTTCTGGTAATTTGATTGGATATCATTAATATCATACTCATCTCATACCTATGGTATGTTTTAAAACTAACCTAATACCAGAATGCTAGTCTTGAATATTTTGAGTTTCAGATTTAACGAGATCCCCTGAGTGAATTTACATCCCATTAAAATTTTTTTTTGAATAATAATTTAAGACATTGAAGACTTGGAGTAAGATTTGAAGAATCTTTGTGATCACCGTACCCTATTCCTAGGAAAGAAGAGGGTTCTTTTTTTCAAACGAACCGTTTGTTTTATATTATCAAGTTGGGGACAATATTATATTTTTTAGGGCTATGTTGTTTTGTCTTCTTTCTAAACAACGCAATCCAGTTTTATGGGGACATTTAATTATTAAAGACTTTTGGTTTAGAGAGAGTGATTAATCGGTTTGGACTAATAATGTTTCATTATTTACTACAAAAAGTGGTCTTCTTTGAAAACAAATACGAGGAGATTGTATTTTTCTAGAACCAATGACTTTGCATTTACGTTTACATAATTTGCTCAACAATGATAATAGATTATTAGGACCGTAATAAGTAGGGTTTGGGATGGGTGTCACTACCATCATCAACATCAAATTAAGATAATTAGTCTAAATATCACATTTCCTGTTACATAGCATAACCAACTAAGAAACTAAAATGACATGTATTATAATATATGTATTATATCAACTTAAAATATTATTAGTACTAATATAAATATATTTGTGGGTATATAATAATATCATCAAGTGACGAGTACGATTTTTCAATGAGTGGGGGTGAGGAAGTAACGCATCAAAACAATGCGTAGAACAAATAACATTAACATAATTACCTAAAACTATGCAACAAATAATTCATCTTTCTTTGAAGGGCGCATATTGATTTTCGGATCAATTCTTGAATATTTGATGTAACTTGGAAAGATTTCATAATTCCACATCAACCAATAACCAGAAGACAAAGTCTCAATGTACATACTCTCGAATATGTGATGTAACTAAAGATTTGGTTGTAACGGAATCCTTTTTTAAATGCATAAACCAATAACCAAAAGACAAATTCTCAATATACATATTCTTTAGTTTTTAACTTTTAACAGTTTGTTTGAAAAGCTTTTCTTTTTGTGAAAACTTAATAAAAAAAATGGGTTTGGAATGCTTATTGAGTTATTTCTACTGTGTGAGATATGAATTTGGATTGAAGTTGCATAAAACTTTCTTTCGTCTTCTTATTCTTTTTTTTTTTTTAACCTTTAATTGCAGTTTAAGTATAAAGTTTTATCAACATATGGTTTGGAGAATCCCCATTTGTGGCATAGTGGTTTGGGTTCTCTAGTGGAGACTCAAATTTGATCTTCACTTGTGCCATTTTTGGTGGATTATGGCAATGAATGAGTTGAGTCAGGTCTTGCGAGATTGCCAATTTGAATCCCATGCCCACCCGGGTTTTCATCCCACTGTGTGCTACGCCAGAGAGTTCTGCTTTTGTGATGACACAACGACTGTCAAGTGGCAACCGGTAGTAATGTTTCCAGGGTATGCCCAAGCCAAACTCTGAAGTCAGCGTGACGACATACCAGAGTTGGACAACGTAGCTCTCTAAATTTGGGGAGTGCAGTGGCCTAACACACACAAAAATCGTCGTTCAAAAAAAAATGGTTTGGAGGTTCTTTCACTGCCCCGGCCTAATTACTTTCCCCTGAAGCTCAAATATCATGTTATAAAATGATATGATGAATGTGTCATCTTGAATGATAATGTTATGTATGAATAATACGATGGGGCCCAAATGAATATGAAAATACCATTGAGTCTTGCCGAATAGATATAGAGAATGTGATATGTTATGTCCATATGCATATGGGTAGTATGTGAATGACGAAAGCAAGGTTACGGGTAACGAAAATAACATGAGTGTAAACATGCATGTGAATAGTCCAATGATACGTGATGAACATATTGTCATCGGGTCATCGGGATTGACCAGAAGGTAAGGTTGATGGGCAAGGGTACATTGTTATTGAGTTATAGGACATTATAGGGTTTTGTGATCACAAGATTGTATCCATTTAACAAAGTTTCCATATTAAAATCTTGCTTTCATTAGTTTTATACAACCACCTCTTTATTGAAACTAAATCATGAAATGATTCATCAAAAAAAGAACGTGCATTTTTAAGGAAAATGAAAACTAAAGTGCTAAATCGTAAGAGCTTTAAAGATAGATTTAATTTACTTGGCATGTAATTTACTATGGTAAGAAGCTAAGAATAATAAGTGTTACTTAGTTTTACTGAATATGTTATCTTGTTTTTCAAATTAGGATAAATAAATGATTAGGTTTGTGTAATTTGCGTGTAGGTTTGTTGAATAAAACAATGAGTCCTGATATATCATTAGATTATAAAAACCAATTGTTTGTGTGTGTTTTAGGGGCCTAATTTCCAACACTCTTGAGGTTCTCATTCCCAACAAAAGCTGTGATTTATTTTATTTAATTAGTTAGCATGAGTCAAGATTATACAGTTAAAAACACATTCCGTGAATTACTCGGAAACATATCTCCCAATTATTTATCTTTTTAAGTCTATATTATACGGTTAAAGATACACATCTTCCATCTTCCCAAATAAACCCCTTTTAACCATCTTTCAAATCCATAACAAATTGCAAATTATTATATGTGTGAAGAGGTAGGTCCCAGCAGAGACCAGTTGGTCCCGCAAGACTCACCTTGAACATGGACGTCTGCGCAAAGGCCATCTGCTCCCGCAGGACCCACCATGCTCATAGAATCTTACGCGCAGTACGCAACCTGTACACGCAGGGAAAGCCTCCCAATGGTGAAGTACCCCGCCTGTTCCCGCAGTTGCGGATACAAGCCATCAGGGAAGGCTACCCGCAGACAGCAGGGCTACACGTACAAGACACTAGCTACTTCAGCAGTCACGTGAAGGCATGAGCAAGGCGGGAACAATCCCGCCCAAATGAGCCAGTCTGATTCTGAAAGATCTTTTGTACCATACCTACCAAGGTATGGATACGACAGACGATCCGACCAGAACAGCCCATGAGCCAATCACAGGGTGACAGCTCACCGACAACAGTGCGAGGAGGAGCACCCTCTAGTACTGTTTGTCACTATTAGCCGCTGCCTACTCACCAACCCTCACTGTGGAGCATGCGCAGCCTACAGTTGGTGGAATAGTATTACTGTTGGCCGTAACCTATTCACCAACCAGCATGGCCTGCGTACAATCCACAGTCAGTGGGACGTGCATAGTCTACAGTTGGTGGAATAGTGCAGCCGACTTTATTACTGTTGGCTGTAACCTACCCACCAACCAGTATGGCCTGTGCGTAATCCACTGTTGGTTGAACAGGAATACTATTCAGCCGGCTGTACCTTCTAGAAAACCTACCTTCGGCTATAAATACTCCAATATCTTGGAATGGTAAGATCATCTACTATCTCGTATAACTTACTTGATAACTGCTCTAATAGTATTCATATACTTTTATATTCAAAGAGCAATATAGACTGATTCTCACGCCGGAGGGTGGTCACAAGGAGGAACCCCCCCCTTCTCAGTGACGAGCTTACGGTGTCTGTTTTGCAGGTTCCCTGAAGTACAACTTACTCTGCTGGACCTACCTTCGTGGGAAACATTACCTAGCCCCCAGATTACCCATAATCTGCCCGGGGTCACTTAGTGTTTCTTCATTGGCGCCATCCGTGCATAAAGCTAGAACTACATCTTTCTCCAGTTTTTCAAAACTTCCAAGATGACTAGAGAAATTCCGGTAACCACAACCCCAGCCACTGGGGTAAACACCGGCAACACAATGTTTACAAACACTACCCCAGCCACCCAAGCTGGGGCAAGTGAAATACATTTTACGAACACTACCCCAGTCACTCATGTAGGGGCAAGTGGAGTAAATATTCCACTGGGATTCACTGATGCCCAGCTGGAAAAACGAACTCGAGCCCCTCGCCAAACACTTGATCAAGTGAAGGCATGGGCCGAGGCACGTCAAAGAGAATTTCAGGCTGAGTTGGACGAACGCTTGCGTTCAGTCCAACAAGCTGAGGAATTCGGTAGTACTCGCCAGCACCTCAACATGAGTAGTGAGTACGAGTACTCAGACGGCGAGGGGGAAGACTCCGACACCGACGCGAACCCTCGCCATAGGGCGAAAGGGAAGCGTAAGGAAACGGATCCCCAGCCAAAAAGGAATTTTGGGGAAGCATTCCAACCAGTCACGGAAAAAAGCGAGCGTGACTTCTCCAAGGCCTTTAGACCTACTGCTACAAACGCAGGAAGGTCAAAATTTGCAAGGGACATTGCAGAGGCAATCGCCCCGAGGAGTGCCAAACAAATGTCCAACATTGGCACATACGATGGTCTATCCGACCCAGATGACCATCTGAACAGGTTCATTGCGGGGGCAACCGTCAGTAACTGGACGGAACCCACGTGGTGCTACATGTTCCAGATGACTCTGGTAGGAGCAGCCAGAGCATGGTTCGACCGTTTACCGGTCCACCACATTTATGACTGGGCAGACTTCCAGAACAAGTTCAGTCAACAGTTTAGTCAACAGAGGAAGCACACTGAGGAGCAGTGGACGATCCTCAACTGTGTCAGAGAAGAGGATGAATCCTTACTGGACTTCATCACCCGCTTCAACTCCAAGAAGGTGAGTCTGGGCAACATCAGTGAAGACCTCGTTCGCGCCGCTTTCATTCAGGGCGCCGAATACCCAGAACTCATCCGCACTCTGACGGGTAAAGACGGCATGCCATCCACGTGGGATGCCATAATGACGGCAGCCAAGCGCTTTGCCGAAACAGAGAAACAGCTGGGAAGAGATCTCCCCCAGAATACAAACCTCTACACGCAGAGGACAAGGGAGAACAATGTGAGAACCGCCCGGCTAAACAAAAAGAGGCGGCAAGGTATTTGGCAGTCAAGGATAAACTTTGACGCCCCCTCAAGCTCTCGCCCTCTGGTTGGCGGAAGGGACAAAACGCACCCTTTGAACCGGAAAAACCGTTGGACGCCACTCACCAAGAGCGTCACGGAGATATTTGCCACGGAAAAACTGCCATGGCCAAAAGCCCCAGTGATCCGACAGAAACCCAATGCGGATCAAAGCAAGTCTTGTGACTTCCATGGGACAAAGGGCCATAGCACTGAGGAGTGCACATCCTTGAGGGACATCGTCGAGACATTCGTCAAGGATGGGAGGCTCGCACACCTCGTGGCATCTATCAAGAAGGGAGGAAGGAACGACAACAGGTACAGGGGTAACGGACGGAAGCCCGTCGACATTAGCATCAACATGGTCCATGGTAAGGTCAGAGGAAGAAAGAGACCAATGACCGAACCATGCGCATGGAAGGAAGCAGAAGTGCGCTTCCCGCGAGTGCCGGGAGGCCCAAACAAAGAAGGCCCCATTGTCATTAAAAGCCAGCTGGGGCACTACATCACCTCCCGCACCCTCGTTGACAATGGCGCATCGTCGACAGTGATGTACAGGCAGTTCTTCGACAAGCTCGATGATGAAGACAAGGAACGCCTGGAGACGGTCTACGCTTCAATGGAAGGGTTTGACGGCAGCATGAACACTCCCTTGGGCATCCTATCTTTCCCCGTCACTCTCACTGATGGGAATTATTCACGCACGGAGGATGTGGATTTTGTTGTGATGAAAAAACCACATCATACGTATGACATCCTATTCGGGAGAGACGGGATGGCAAGATTCAACGCCGTGGTATCCTCAGTCCACGGCATGATGGGATGGCCAACAACTGAAGGCGTAGCGATGATCACGGGCATTCCCCAGGTATGCATCGCATCTGTCTCCTCTAAACCCAAACCGAAGATGGCCAAACAAACCATCACTGAACCTGAACAGTGGGCATTCAATGGGAAATATCCCGATCAGGCCGTTACCATTGGCCCGACAATTGTTGATCCAACACGCACCTTACTCAAGCGCTTACTGCAGCGAAACGCAGACATCTTCGCGTGGACACCAGCCGACATGACTGGTGTACCCCGGGGAAAGGCAGAGCATAAGCTCAAATGCGATCCGGCCGTTACGCCGATCGTACAAAAGCGCAGAGTAATGGGGCCCGAGCAAACCAACGCGTGCAGAACCCAAGTCAAGGAACTCCTTGATGCGGGCATCGTGCGCGTTAGCAAATATCAAACATGGGTTGCAAATCCCGTAATGGTACCGAAGAATAACAAACAATGGCGCATGTGCATAGATTTCAAAGATTTGAATAAAGCATGCCCCAAAGATTGTTATCCGTTGCCAGAAATTGATCTCAAGGTGGATTCGGTGGCACCATTTCGCCTTAAATGCTTCTTGGATGCGTATAAGGGGTACCATCAAATCCACATGGCTGTGGATGACCAGGACAAAACCGCCTTTCGGACGCCCGATGGCACATTTTGTTATAAAATGATGCCGTTCGGACTTAAGAACGCGGGGTCCACGTACCAACGACTAATGGACAAAGAGTTTCACGCCCAAATTGGGAGAAACTTGGAAGTCTATATGGATGATTTGGTCATCAAAAGCCCCGAGCCAGAGACGATGTTGAAAGACATTGAGGAAACTTTCAACACGCTCAGAAAGATAAACATGAAGCTCAACCCGAGCAAGTGTTCATTTGGGGTGGAAGAAGGGAAATTCTTAGGGGTCATTATTACTAAAGATGGCTTCAGAGCGAACCCTGAAAAGGTCGAAGCCATTGTCAAAATGGAATCACCTACCACCATAAAACAGGCTCAAACACTTAATGGACGACTAGTCGCGCTTAACCGCTTTTTGGCAAACCATGCGGATAGGTCGTTCCCTTTTGTGTCAACGCTAAGAAATTGTTTAAAGAAAACGCACTTCCGCTGGACACCAGAAGCGGAAGCAGCTTTTCAGGAGATTCGATCACGCCTGATCGAACTCCCAACACTCACAGCACCACAAGCGGGGGAGGAGTTAATCCTATACCTCTCCGCAACAGATAGAGCAACCGGGGCAGTCATGCTTGTAGAACGAAAAGGCATCCAGATGCCAATCTATTATGTTAGCCGCGTGCTGGCAGACGCGGAAACCCGGTACTCTACCCTGGAAAAACTGGTCTTGGCACTTATACACGCTTCACGCAGGTTGAGACGATATTTCCAGGGTCACCCAATCACTATTCTCACCAACTTCAAACTCTCAAATGTTCTAGGCAAACCCGAGTTATCGGGACGTCTAGCCAAATGGGCAATTGAATTGGGAGAATATGCGATTCAATACAAGCCGAGACCAGCCATTAAAGGTCAGGTCCTGGCTGATTTTATTGCAGAAGTCCCCGCTTCACGGGAGAAAGAGTGCCAGGAGGAGGTTCAACCCTCCCCAGCACACGAAATCGACGAAGTCTGGCGACTCTACACTGATGGAGCAGCTAGTAACGAGGGATCAGGCGCAGGGTTAAAATTAACAAATCCGGCAGGCCAGGAATATACTTATGCTATTCGGCTGGATTTTCCAAGTACGAATAACGAAGCTGAATATGAAGCATTCCTGGCCGGATTGAGGATTGCGCGAAAGATGGGTGTAAAAAATTTGGAAGCCCACGTAGATTCCATGCTAGTGGCAAACCAAATAAACGGGACGTACACGGCTGTGAACGACACAATGGCCCTGTACCTTGCCCAAGCCAAAGCCATCATGCGCGATTTTAATGATTGTAAAGTGATACACGTCAAGCGCAGCGAAAACAAATCTGCGGATGCGTTAAGCAAGCTTGCATCACTGGCCTTCACCCACTTGGGAAAGGACATCCGCGTGGAACTCCTCGAAACACCATCAGTCCCGCACAAGGAAATTTGTGTCATCCAAACCGGTACAGAAACATGGATGACCCCAATAATAAAATACCTTGAAGCAGGAACGTTACCAGAGTCGAAGTCACAGGCAAGAAAACTACGCTGTAAAGCACTGAATTATCAGCTGGTCAATGACACCCTTTACAGACGTAACTTTCTTGGCCCATTGTTAAGATGCGTGGACAACCAAGATGCTGACTACCTCTTAAGGGAGGTTCACGAAGGCATCTGTGGAGTACACGCAGGCCCCCGCGCTGTGGTAGCCAAGCTAAACAACGCGGGATACTTTTGGCCGGGGATGCATATGGACGCGTTGGCATACATCAGAAAATGCAGATCTTGCCAGCTTTACGCACCCAACACGCATCGCCCGAAAAATGAACTTGTTCCTGTCACTTCCTCGTGGCCATTTCAGAAGTGGGCCATCGACGTGACAGGCCCATTCCCAACAGCAGCTGGGAATGTTCAGTTCCTAGTGGTAGCCATTGACTACTTCACCAAATGGATAGAAGCGAAACCTTTAGCCCAAACAACCGCAAAGTATATCAAAAAATTTATTTGGGAATTTATTATTTGTCGTTTTGGACTTCCACAGAATTTGGTAAGCGACAATGGCACCAACTTTGCTGACAAGAAGCTACAGCAGTGGCTGAAAGAACTTCAAATCACCCACACCTTTACCTCAGTGGCACACCCGCAAGGTAACGGTGAGGTGGAAAGAGCAAATAAGAGCATCGTCGAAGGCATAAAGAAAAGACTCTTGGAACATAGATCCGGTTGGGTGGACGAGCTTCCACACGTCCTTTGGGCAAACAGAACGCTGAAGAAGACCAGTACGGGAGAAACCCCGTTCAGTCTCACTTATGGCACTGAAGCCATGATCCCAGTCGAAATCGGTTTACCCTCACCAAGGGTCTTAATCCAACCAGAAGACAATGATGCGGAAAGACGGTTAGACCTTATGCTAACCGAAGAGCGCAGAGACTTAGCCGCCGTGCGTGAAGAAAACTACAAACGACAAATGCAAAAATACTACAACACGCGGGTAAAACTCTGCAACTTCAACGAAGGAGACTACATACTGCGTAACAACGAGGCTTCGAACCAACAACGCCCAGGAAAGTTGGCCCCGATTTGGGAAGGGCCATACATTATCAAAGAAGTTCTGGGAAAGGGCGCGTACCGGCTCGAAAGGCTCGATGGCACTCCCATCCCTAGAACATGGAATGGAGCTCAATTACGCAAATGTTATATGTAGATCAATTCCAACTTGTAAAGAAAAGGCCTAGAGCCACTTCTAATGGAAATGATTCTCCTTTCATGATGTATTGATAGCTTGTAACCTATGAAACTTCCCTTACGGGAAGAAGTAGTTGCGTGTGGAAGGCGGCAATACCCGCATAAACACAACGCCAAAATTTTGAAAAAAAAAAAAAAAAAAAAAAAAAAAAAGTTCTAAGGAAAACCTACACGCAGGTCAGATGTAGGTAAAGTTTAGCCATCCTTGTAAGTGCAAACGACGGTCTTACCCGCACAATCACATACAAGGAAGCCAAACTTAACTTACCATCTACCACGTTAAAAGGTTAACTTATGAACACTTAATAAAGGATAAGAAAAACCTACACGCAGGTCAGATATAGGTCTAAAGTTAAAGCCATCCTACTAAGTGCAAGTGACGGTTACACCCGCACAATCACGAAAGAGGAAGCGAAAACTTTAGTCCATTATCAACCACGTTCAAAGGTTTAACTTAATGCCTTAGAAATTTCGAAAAGGAAAACCTACACGCAGGTCAGATAGAGGGTAAAGATTAGCCATCCTACCAAGTGCAAGTGACGGTTTTACCCGCACAATCACGAAGGAGGAGGCAAAACTTTAACCCATCATCAACCACGTTCAAAGGTTCCTATTCTAAACACTTGGAAAATTGCTAATTCAAACTAAGTATGCAAGTCATAAGTTTATAAAGCAAAGAATCCAGTGAAAGGAATAACAATCGTATATTTCAATGATATATTACAACAGTGGCCGGGTAACTACCCGCCTAAAAGAAATCTATACAAAGCTAAGTCTATCCTAGCAGTGGGAAGGGATCTTCAGGATCAGGCTTCAGGGCCACCTCCGCTTGGACCAGCACCGTCAGAGCGCGGCTGCCCAAGGAAAGCCTTAAGGATGTTTAGCCCATCATCAGCAGCAGCAACTTCATTCACCTTCTCCACCACTGGATGCGGGAAGGCAGCGTACTGGTTCACAGCATGGTCATAAGCAGCTTCAGTATTAACATTGAATAAAGGGAAGTTGGAGGGCGGAAAGCCTCTCTCAGCGAACCCTAGACCAAGCAGGAAGCCAGTCTTCTGCCCATCCTCATGAGAAGCGTTGAGGGCTGCGCTCATCGCATCGTCATAAGAGGTCTCTGAGAGGACCTGACGCACAACCTACAAAAGAATACAAGTTAGAACATTTTCTAATTACGAACGAAAAGCGTAAAGAAAAAGATAAAGATACCTGAGGCAACGCTTCTCGAAGCAACCATTGGAGGGTAGCTTGACTTTCTTTACAAGCACGTTCGGCTCCGCTTTTATCAAGGTTGGCAAGTTGAACTTCCTTGGCGGCAGCTTCTTCGACGCTTTTGAGTTTCCTTTCAGTACGGTCAAGCACCCCCCTCTGGTCAAGGATCTCCTGCAGCTTCTTGGCATCTTCCATTGCCAAGGCGTCATGAGCATGCTGAAGAGCCTTTAATTTGCATTTAAGCTGCTCATTCTCTTCGCGAAGTGGCTCAGCAACAGCTTCAGCCTTGGCAGCCCTCTCAGTTGAGTTTCGCGCAGTCTCCTTGGCCAGCCGAAGCTGTTCATTCACAGCTTGAGCAGCCTTGGAGCGGGCCTCAAGTCGCGCCTGGACTTCAACCTCGAGGGCCTTGAATGCCTTCTCCTTCTCGGCTGCGGCAGCGGCCAACTGCCGGTTCTCCTCCCGAAGAGCCCGCGCTTCAGATATATCTTTGGCGCGAGCTGCTTTTAACTTGTCGTTTTCACGACAAAGCAGCTCGACGCGGGGCTGCGTTCGGGCATGGAGAACCCGAAGCTCATTGGTTAGCCTACCCTCTTGGTAGCTAGCCATGGCTTCCCCCAACGCACCATGAGGAGCGGCGTGGCGAGCCCAGTCCACGCACTCCACAGGGGTGCGAAGGGTTGTTCCTCGGCGTATGTTCCATCTTGGAACATACACTTCATTGGAATCCGACACTGCAAAAGAAACAAAGGCAGTTAGGAAAAGATGATAAAAATATGTAAAGGAAAAAGAACCCTACGTACCTGTAGGGTCAATAACAGGCCGATAGCCGCCAAACCCATCACCTGAACCTGAACCTAAAGGAAATCCATCCAACAGGTCAGGCAGACGGGAAGGTGGCATAGATCGGCGGGAAGCCTGGCGCATACCTGATGGTCCGACCGTCGGTGCCGGTGGCGCAGGTATAGTCGCAGCCGCTGTGGTAGCCATGGTTGGCGCCACCTCCTCAGTAACAGTAACCGCCGGCTCCGTGAAAGATGCTGTAAAAATTGCACTCACGGCCGGCGGAGACACCTTCTCAGCTGGAACAGCCTCAGGAAGGCTGGAACCAGCGGAAGCAGGCGTAGACGCCTGAGTCGATGCCTCGGGAAGGCTGACCGAGCCTACCGTCATTGGCGGGGGAATACTTGCTCCAACTCCACCCTGGAATGCGTCAACATCCACACCTGCACAAGCAAAAGTGTTAGAAAAATTTATTTGAAACAAATCTAGACAAGAATTATGGGGGTACTCACGGGGTTTCTTGAGCTTGAACGCACGGACGAGCGGGGGCGAACCCGATGGAGCCGGCCTCTTGACACCGGTAACCGTCGTCGTCGCTGCCTCCCCGGAGGTAACACCTGCAGCCTCCGGAGCGGTGGTCTCCTCACCACCGGGCTTCCCCGCCACCTCTGCATTATCTGACTCCGAGTCAGATAAGACTACCGGGTCGGCCGTAGAGGCCACCTTCTCCTTGCCCTTCCCGACGGCAGCCTTTTTCTTCCGCACCAGTGGAGGACCTTCTGCGGATTCCTCAGAAGAAGAAATGTCATGAACTCCAGCAGCAGGCACAGCATTGAGAGGTTCAGGGTAGAAGATAGGCTTACCTGGCCGTCGGTGGCTCAGGATCTCTTGGCCTGGCGGGTAAACCTCCACGAACCGACCCGCGGTCTGCTCTAAGATGGGCAACTCGTTCTCGTCCAGAGCACGAGTACCCATCCGCGCGGGACCATCTTCCTCCCGCGGGTTCAGGAGCGACTGAAGATCGTTCCCCTCTGAAATCAACAAGCAAGTTAGTAAAAATCGAAGTCAGCAAAATGAAACAAGACGTACCATAAGGGACAGAGTTCGAACCATATTCAAGGACGATCGGAACCTTATCCGCATTCGCCGCCTTCCACACCCGGCTCATCCCCAGCATCACCATCGCCGACTCCGGAAAACGGAAAACCGGGGACTGGACCCGGGATATCTTCGAAAACCATTCCGCCTCCTCGTAGTTGAGGGCGGGAAGGTTCGGAAGCGCCTGGCCATTCTTGAACTTCATGGCGATGGGGACGGCGCGAGCGGATATGAAGAAGAACTCTCTTCTCCATGAGCGAAGACTCCGCTCGGTGGTACAAATCTTTAAACCCTTGATACGGGTTGTAAGAGTATACCACCCCTGGATGCACCTCCAAGTGTAGAAGGTCATCAGACGGTCAACGAGGGGCTCAAGGCCCAGTATCCGGCACACCCACTCAAAGTGCCGGACCTTGGCAATGGCCATGGGGTGCACCTCTGTCAGGTGCACACCGTGCCTCTCCAGGACACGGTACACAAACTTTGTCAACGGAAACCTAAGGTTTCCGTAGACAAAGAATGCAGCATAAACCCCGATCTTGCCACTAGGGGCATCGTACACAGTATGGTGGGGTTCAGGAAACTCAGGCTCGAGAGACTCGAGCATGAACTTCCTGACGATATACTGGTACAGATCGACAGGAAGAGAACACTGGCATTCGCCAGCAGTCTTCTGATCATCAGTATCATGAGAAGACATGGTGGAAAAAAGAAAAAGATTTCAGAGTAATGCTTTACTGAACAGAAAAATTCGCCGGAAATTACGTGAGAAGAAGAAGAAAGGTGAAAGTGTGAATTACAAATAACTCTCTCCCCCTTTATATAGTAATCGCAATTAATGCGGTGAATTTAATGCGGAGGAGAGAGAAATCAAAGGTGCAATGAAACTATGACACGTGGCAAAAAGCAGGCTGGCAACAGCTGTTGAAAGGACGTGTGCCAGTAATTTCGCGGCCACGCGCCCGAAAAATCAGGCCCACGCGCCTGAAAAAGCGACTGGAATGACCATGTTCTGTCACGTCACCATAACTTCCTGCACGTCCTGACACAGTCAGAAGAAACCGTCGCACGACGTTTCAGAGGTTTGGACTGTTCTTATCTTTCCAACTCTTCGAATTTCAAAATTCAAAATTTAAAAAATATTAAAAAGTAAGCGGGAAAATACCCCTTACCCCTTGGCAAACAAGTAACCGTTAGACGGATGCGGGTACAGTGTAAAGGCAAAACCCTTCACATACCTAGCACCCGCAGGGAATTGAAGCCAAGTAAACCTTGGTAAACAAGTAACCGTTAGACGGATGCGGGTACAGTGTAAAGGCAAAACCCTTCACATACCTAGCACCCGCAGGGAATTGAAGCCAAGTAAACCTTGGTAAACAAGTAACCGTTAGACGGATGCGGGTACAGTGTAAAGGCAAAACCCTTCACGTACCTAGCACCCGTAGGGAATTGAAGCCAAATATTCCTCGGCAACCAAGTAACTATAAGACAGGCGCGGATACAGTGTAAAGGCAAAACCCTTCACGTACCTAGCACCTACAGGGAATTGACGCTAGGAATACCTTGGAAGTAAAGTAACCGTAAGACGAGCGCTGGTACAGTGTTAAGGCAAAACCCTTCACATACTTAGCGCTCCGCTGGGAATTGAAACCAGGAAGGATCTTCTGGGCAATGCTTGCGGAAACGGAAATAACATCCCCGCATAGCGGGAACGTTGAGAACTACGTTGTTTGAAGCGCCAGGATGGAATTGGTGGTTTTAACATAATTGATCACTATGTTCAAAACTACCAAAACCTCATGGAGAATCCACACAACTGGGACTCAATGCTCCTGACTTGCGAGGAGGTTACAGACCTACCCGCATCATACCCAAAGACCAAGCAGGAAACTCGGGCATTTCTGCAAGTGACAAGGACTTCCCATGGAAAACCTTACAAAACCCTTTTCAAAACCCTTTGCTTAAGTCCAAAAGTTCACCTCACTTTATTAAACACGCATGAGAAGAACATTGGACTGGGGGGACTTGAAGAGGTAGGTCCCAGCAGAGACCAGTTGGTCCCGCAAGACTCACCTTGAACATGGACGTCTGCGCAAAGGCCATCTGCTCCCGCAGGACCCACCATGCTCATAGAATCTTACGCGCAGTACGCAACCTGTACACGCAGGGAAAGCCTCCCAATGGTGAAGTACCCCGCCTGTTCCCGCAGTTGCGGATACAAGCCATCAGGGAAGGCTACCCGCAGACAGCAGGGCTACACGTACAAGACACTAGCTACTTCAGCAGTCACGTGAAGGCATGAGCAAGGCGGGAACAATCCCGCCCAAATGAGCCAGTCTGATTCTGAAAGATCTTTTGTACCATACCTACCAAGGTATGGATACGACAGACGATCCGACCAGAACAGCCCATGAGCCAATCACAGGGTGACAGCTCACCGACAACAGTGCGAGGAGGAGCACCCTCTAGTACTGTTTGTCACTATTAGCCGCTGCCTACTCACCAACCCTCACTGTGGAGCATGCGCAGCCTACAGTTGGTGGAATAGTATTACTGTTGGCCGTAACCTATTCACCAACCAGCATGGCCTGCGTACAATCCACAGTCAGTGGGACGTGCATAGTCTACAGTTGGTGGAATAGTGCAGCCGACTTTATTACTGTTGGCTGTAACCTACCCACCAACCAGTATGGCCTGTGCGTAATCCACTGTTGGTTGAACAGGAATACTATTCAGCCGGCTGTACCTTCTAGAAAACCTACCTTCGGCTATAAATACTCCAATATCTTGGAATGGTAAGATCATCTACTATCTCGTATAACTTACTTGATAACTGCTCTAATAGTATTCATATACTTTTATATTCAAAGAGCAATATAGACTGATTCTCACGCCGGAGGGTGGTCACAAGGAGGAACCCCCCCCCTTCTCAGTGACGAGCTTACGGTGTCTGTTTTGCAGGTTCCCTGAAGTACAACTTACTCTGCTGGACCTACCTTCGTGGGAAACATTACCTAGCCCCCAGATTACCCATAATCTGCCCGGGGTCACTTAGTGTTTCTTCAATGTGGTTGCTTGGTCAAGTTCTTATTTGCTTACGCTATCTATTGTCACAAAGTGTCTTGAGTTTCACTAAATTAATCATTGATTATAAAGATTAGATGAGTAGGGGTGCCTAATTTGATGCATAATATATATATTATAAACTTCTAACTTCCATGATCAAAGTCGTAAAGATACTTTACAATGCTAATATAGCTTTTTAGGCAGCAAATCTAGTTGAGTACGTAATATATATTGGTACAAGATTTAATTATTGGCATCCTTATATGACACGTCTCCTTGATTTTTCTTTGTCAACAAATAAAATGATTGAACATATAATCATGAATTATAGCTCAAATATGAAATTTCAAATGTCCTTATCATATATATTATGTACTTTTAAGATTTTGTTTCCTCTAGGTTTGGCTTTAGAGAAGTAAGAGAGAAGACATGTTCAACATTTAAAGAACCTAGAAGTTATTGTAGAATATTGCATTAATTGTGATTATTACTTTTATATTTGAATGTGATTGCGATGATAATTGAGCTTTATTGAATTCTTAGGGTGGACGGGGCGTTACTAGTTGAAACCCTTCACGTATCAATCCATAGGTACTAAAGTAGTGTTTCCAAGCATACTCACCCCATACGTTGTTTTCCATACAAACATACACACCATTCTTGTAAAGCCCCCTACCCCGGGTGCCCTACTTTCAGGCTAATTGGATTTACTCATTCACATAATTCGTAAAATCAGAGTTAATTAAAACATTTCGCGGAAATAAAGGTCAACCGTTCATACATAACATAAACATCTTGCCTTAAACAGAAATAACGTAAGTCTTAAATATAAAACATAAATGACACAATAGTCTTCTTCTTAGCGATGCCAGTCTTCCTTTTATTGCCACGTGTCCTCATCAAGCAACTTGTCTCATTCTACTTGTCTGCGTGCATACTAAAAGTCAGCTACGCTGAGTGAGTTCTAGTTAATTAACATACATTACATTCACTTACTTACTAATACCCGTCCGAAGATACGTATTAATACTTACCTGCTCATCTATCATTCAAACATACATACGTACATTCATGCTACTTGTTGACTACATACCTCGGATATTATAAGAGTCTGTTCCATACATACCTTGGATATTATAAGGGTCCAGTCCCTATATACCTCGGAATTAATAAGGATCCGACGTCCTACATACCTTGGATATTATAAGGGTCCAGTCCCTACGTACCTTGGATATTATAAGGGTCCAGTCCCTACATACCTCGGTTATTATTAGGGCCCGGTTCCCTCTAACATACCATACAACTCTACCTTCGTTACATTTCCTTTCTACTTTATTCAATCATAACTAATATAACAACTACATGCATACTAGTTAATCAATCCATACAATTCACATTCATACGCAAACATATATATCTAATATACACTTACCATTTAAGGTAAGTGTATTAATCTAACACATCGTAGTATGCACACAGCCCCGAAAACATAACACATAAAAAGGGGCTAGAACTCACCTGGATCCTGTTACGTTCACCGTTAATAGTAATTCCCTTCCTGAGTTGTGCGCGGCTAACTGTTTAATAAGGTACACGTATTAATCCTCTATAATCACTTGTCATTAATTTTTAAAGTTAACCAGGTTAACCTTTCAAGTTAACCGAAACCGACATGTATTCTTCTTTATTTAATATACTTTAACCACATTTTACTTATTATTTTAATTCTCTTTCTAACTCATCTTAAGTTCTGTTTCTCACACGTTATATGATATTTACATACATAATATTTTGCAAGTTATCATACGTTCGTGTGTTCCTTTTATTAATCTCACGACGTTTTATATTCAAGTGTTTCTTAACCGGGCCCCATACGTCATCGGTTTCGTAGGAGGCGGGTTATGGTTTAAAAAGGATTCGGTTCTCGGGTTCGGGTTATCTCATATTAGAATCGTGTTTCAAGTTTTACTTAGGTACATTCGGGTCACATAGGAGTCTTTTAGGTTCCACTCGAGTCACATAGGAGTCGTTTGGATTCCACTCGAGTCGCATAGGGGTCGTTTGGGTTCCACTCGAGTCATATAGGAGTCGTTTGGATTCCACTCGAGTTACATAGGAGTCGTTTAGATTCCACTCAAGTCACATAAGAGTCAAATTCATTCGAGCCACGTAGGAGTCGAATCCATCCATTCGAGTCACATAGGAGTCGTTTGGGTTCCACTCAAGTCACATAGGAGTCGTTTGGATTCCACTCGAGTCATATAGGAGTCAAATTCATTCGAGTCACATAGGAGTCAAATCTAATCCACTCCAACTAGAGTCGAATTCCAATCCACTCTAACTCGAGTCAAATTACAACTTATTTATTTACGTATATATATTATGTCCGATTATTTAGATCGAGATCCAACTTTCTTACGTGGTTCAATTAGAGTTCATTTATGTCAGTTTGGCTCGTTCGTTTTGTTTCCAACTTACAAGGTCCATTCGTTCATCTATTATTATAAAACAAGAACAAGATGAAGATGAAATGAAGGATGAACCTTTAACCTAATACGTACCTTAAAGATTAGGTTAGATTAGATCTTGAATCTCTTAGAATCCTAGTTGAACCTTCTTAGATCTTGAATAGCAAATCAATCTTTGTTAGCTCTCTAATGATCTTGGATGGAATAGGAAGATCGGTTTGTGTGTGTACAGGAGGTGTGTATGTGTCTGGAGTCTGAAGATGGTGAAATGAAAAAGTCTAGGGTTTTAGGGATTAAATAGGCTGAGCCCAAAGACTTTTAGGCCCATAATCGTTTCAAGCCCATAACCACTCTTAATACTTATGCTTTGATTTATGATTATTTAATTTGATCAAATAACGTAAACACGACACACATCTAAAACAACTTGTACTATTTTATTTAAATAAGTTTCGTAACGAGGGCGTTACAATTCTCACCTCCCTTATTCAATGAGTCATACCCGCAAACCCTACCCTAAGTTTAGTGTTAATATGAGCTCTGCTTACAATTCCTAAGTTTAGTGCTTATATAATTAAAGGGAGCTTGTTTGAGAAGCATACCATGGTATAATTGTTTATTATAGTATTTAAATATGATATGCAATAAACTATATTTGACAATATGCTAAAAGAACCAACTTTAAGGCACCAAATCCATAATTTGTTTTGCATGTTTTCTTATTGTATGTTGTCCTTTTGCTAGTGTATGTAGACAAACCCAATTATTTTATCGGATTTTCTAGGGACACCGCCTCATTTGATAAACACTGGCCTATACGTCGGTATGAGTTGGTGTTTCTAGAAAACACCACCAATTTTGTCTTATTATGTTTTTTTTTTTCTTTGTTATTTTGTTATTATTATTATTATCATTATATATTAATTATTTATTTAATATTTAATATTATTTCGACGAAAAACAGTTAACACATATATATTTCAAAAATCATTATAATATCTATACAAATAAAAGAAAATACGACAACTAGAACATAAAAATCTACATGAAGTCGTCGATGTTCATGCCCATGCCGTCGTCGTGGCCGCCGAGCCCCCCGAACGCGTTGCCAACGTCGGCGTCGTCCTCTCCCCTGCGCCTCGGACCCGAACCGTCCGCGACATCCACGTCGTCGCCCGGTCCGCGTCTCACGCCAGACATGCCCGCCTCGTGGTCAAAACTGGGAGGGGTGGTGGTAGCACGTTGTAGGGCTGTCCAGACAGCTCTGCTACCCGACTGCTAACAAGCCAGACGATCTGGCGCGACATCTGCCTCATCCCCAACTCAAGGGCCTGCAACCTGGCGTCGGTGGCGAGACCCAGACGCACCTCGCGATATGTGCGTGGAACGTGCTGCGTCGGCCCCTAACGACAAAACAACAGAAATACGTTTAATACGTGTGGACGAATTAAAAGAAACGATAAAACGATAATATATTAAAACGTATCTAAGATGCGCCCGGATCCTCAAGTCCGTCACCACCATCGTCCGAATCCCCGCCGGCCCCCTCCCCCGCGTCGACAGGCTCAAGGACAAGCTCCACCTCCGGTGCCGTGACAGGGGGAGGCTCGACTAAAGGCACCGGGACGTAAGGCGCACATGCCCCCGCCCCAGCCACCAGTCGCTCCTGAGGGTCGTTGGGCCCGGGGAACGAACGCACAATGTGCATGCCGCCGCAACGGAGGCGATCCAGCCTGCTCGGAGGGGTCGGAGCGATACGCAGGCCGTCCACTAGGGCTCCATGGCCCAGAGATATCGCAAGCTGGGTGACGTACCCACCACCCATCAAGGACCCCCGTCCCTGCCTGAACTGGTAGCCGACAAAATAGTCTGCAAACCCCCTAGCGAGGTTGTAGTGCGTGTGAGTCAGCAGACACCTCAAAAAAAACAGGTCGTGCAGACTGGTTGCGACCCGCAATGGACATCGCAATCAGCCTGTGAAGGTACCTGTGTAATATAAGATAATATAATTTATTAACAATAATAATAATAACAATATAATATTATATTGTATTATATTATACTATATTATAATGTAATATAATATAATATAATATACTTTATTATATTGGAATATAATATAATATAATATAATATAATATAATATAATATAATATATATTACGTTATACTAAACAATACAATACATTTTAAGAACGTACCTGTGCAGCGGGTCCCTAATAGCCGAGACCTTGGACTTGGTGTCCAAGGGCCTATCCCCGAAGTCGTGATCGCTGATAGCCTGCCACCATACCCGCAGGTCGTCCTCCGACATCTGGTGGATGCTCTCCGTGTATATCGGGCTGCGTACCCCCGCGCGGTGTATAAGCCCAGAGCAACCGCGAACTCCTCCATCGAGAGATGGACGTCCTGCCCGAACTTGCGGAAGTAAACCTCCTACTGTGTCGTATCGGCGCCTTGCACCCTCATCTGAATCTCTGGCGTACCAGACGCGCGGAGCCTGTAATAATATAATATAATATAATATAATATAAACTTACGTAACGTGTATCATGCAGTAAACCTCCAGTGTCAGCTCTCGGTGGGTTGATAGTGGCATAATGAAGCATCGGCTCCAGGGCGAATCTTGTCCAATGTACTCAGCCGCCCGGTGGTGAGCGTCATAAGACTCAAAAAACGACAAAGATATAATCGTGCTGGGAAACGGGTGCATCTGGCGTAGGCGAAGGTATCGTGTGTGGGCGGGAGAACCCTCATCAAACTGCACATGAGGGTAGGTGACCAACACGTCGTCACCCTTAGGGGGTCGGCGGCCCCGCCCACGGCCCCGGCCCCGGCCCCGGCCACGAACATAGCCCTGGCCCCGCCCCATCTGCTCGAGCTCGTCTTCAATCTCGTCGTCCACAAACTATAATAACAACAAATAATAATAATTATAACAATAACAATAACAATAATAACAATAATAATATTATTAATAATAATAATAAATATTAATAATAATATCTATAATAACGATAATAATAATATTAATAATATAATAATAATAATAATATTTATAATAATATTAATAGTAATATTTATAATAACAATAATAATAATAATAATAATAATAATAATAAATACTAATAATAAATACTACTAATAATATTTATAATAATATTAATAATAATATTTATAATAAAACAGAAAATAAAAAAAATTATATCAGACGCGACGTATAGCCCTATACGTCGCGTCTGATAGTCCCTGCAAACCGACGGCCGGACTCCGGCCGACGTTTTATCCATCCACAAAACAGGATCATCATCATCACATCATCAACAATACATCATTATCATCATGTTAACATAATCATCATCATCAACATAATATTAAAAAACTACCTCCATGTCGTGTCGGTGTCGGGTCAAATCTCGTCGGCTCGTGTCGTATTCCGGTCGGTGTCCGTCCGATATAGGCTCGTGCGTGGATGCTCAGATGCTCGGTTGCTCGGGCGGGAGTTTGATATTTGAAAGTATGTGGCAGTTGAGCAGCTGGCGTTTGATATAAGGAGCCAAATACGCCGCGTATAGGCCTATACGTGGCGTATTATGCCTATTTTTTTATTTAATTACCATTATTATTATTTATTATTATTATTATTGTCATTATTTTTATTTTATATTATTTAGTTATTAATATTAATATTAATTTTTTATTTAATTATTATTATTTAATATTTATTTATTATTATTATTATTATAGACTTTTCATCCATTGATACGTTGTCTTCTATAAGGTGTCTAGATCTATGTAAGAGGGTTCACTTCTCCCGCCTGTGCGTATCTGTCCGTACTCCTCCATACGTTGTTCGTACAGTGTTTTCCATTCGAGGGCCGCCGGTACGGCGCTTCTTTCTCAATTAAGGTTCGGCGTAGGCATTGGGAAATCTTCTACCAGTTTGATATATATCTAGTGATCACCTCCCCAGTTAGCGATGCCTATAACCACTGGATCCGGAATCAAGTCAGGACCAATTCTCAATGAGAAGTAAGATTCGGTCTGATTGCCAGCTAGGTTATCTAACACACACCCGTGTGTCTGAGCAGCCACGTGCCCGTGACCGAGTACGCTGAATCAACAACTCGGCGGCGCCGGTTTGACCGTGTTGGAGTACGGAATGCTAGAATGAACCCAGCCGTACAATCTTTCATCCTCTTTGCTGAACATCGCCTTCCACCACCATTCGTTCGTTTCCAGCTCGTTCTGCATTGCCCGCCTAATATCCGGCCAGTGTTTCTCATGTATCCCCAAACCCACGGCGATTGATCGGAAACCGCAGTTACCATCTGGGAGTACCTTTTTGATGTCTGCGACGAACGGCTAGGCCCAGCCAGGAATGACGCTCCTAAACATTTCTATCGCCGGTACTTGCGCTGGCGAAACCATCAAAGGAAACCCGAGGTGAGCTCCCATAGGTTTCGATGTCTTAGGTCGTCCCCGACGAATTCAACGGGATCGTGGTTGTGAGTCTCGTTTTTCTAAAAGACGCACACCCCTCCTCGAATTCAACGGGATCGTGGTTGTGAGTCTCGTTTACCACTTGAACCCTCCAACAGGCACCCCTCGAGTCGTACCTGCCCAGGATCTTAAACGGACAACATTTTTTTATGCTGCCGGTACGTCTCATCATTGCCTTTATTTTGGGTTCGCCCCCACGATTGCATGCAAGGTCCACAGCGTTTTTCCTTGACCACTGGACCACAACAACAAACCCATACTCCCATCCTCTAATTTTTACCCATTTCTCCAGCTCCTCGCGGCTCTCAAAAATCTGAAACAGTTTTACGCTATTTATTAGGCCGTTTATTAAATAACATACAAATAAATAATATTAACTTAAACAAAACACACGGTGTCTTACAACATCTGTTTTTTACGAAACCTTCACTTCGCTTATGTAGACGTCATCGTACTCATCTTCGTTATTTGGGTTTGGCCCGGCATGAACGTTTCGCCCGTGGTGCGATGAAGACTCGGTTCCATATCGGTGGCTGGTACGATGACGAAGCCTGACCTCCATAATCCGACCCGGTGACAGGTGACGGGTACGCCGGCTGAATACCGTAATCTGACACGAAGTACTCCTACAATACATAAATTAGAAATTCAAACAACAGTGCTAGTGATAATAATAAATAATAATAACAGCTATAACGAAACCTGGTTCAAGTTTGGCAAGCCCGGCGAGCCAGTGTTACCATAAAACTGTTCGGGCTGACAATAAGGTTGTTGGGGCTGGGTATCATTCCCGGCATACTCCTGACAAAACGTAATGTAGCATGTGTTAGTAAAAAAAACTACTAAATTCATACTAAATAAATATATAATAAAACCTGGTTCAAGTCGGGTAACCACGACGTGCCAGGCTGATCGTTAGCGGCGTAACCCGGCTCCTCCTCCGGAAATAAATGGTTAAACCAAGACATTCTGGGTATATATAATACAAATGTTATATTGTTTTTTGGTTGAATGTCGATCAAACACGCATGCTTTATAATAGAGAAACGAAATGAGGGGAAGGGAGGGGAGCCGGGCTCCAATAATTCAGCAAAAGTAATACGCCGCGTATAGACCTATACGCGGCGTATTATTCAAACCAATACGCCGCGTATAGGTCTATACGTATAAGGGAGCTTTTCTAGAAAAACCCACCAGCTTGTCTTGTTATGTTTTTTGTTTTTTTTTCTTCTCTTTTTTTTGTTATTTATAATTATTATTATTAATATTATTTTAATTATGAATAATATATTATTATTCACAATTTGGCAAAGCGTGTTCGGTAGCAGGCCTTATATGGGAAAATTGACATTGCAAAACGACCCTTCAATTTATTGGCTGCTATCGTTATGGACATCTTGAATCAGTTACGGTGATTACCTTAGGAAAAACTGACAGTGCCAAACGAACCCTTTCTTGGATGCTCTCGGTATCGGCATCTCAAATCCGCCTCTTCGATATCTTCAAACTCCAACGGTCTTGACCTTCGGCACCACCGGCAACCGTAGTTGTGTTCACTCAAACACATATCAGTCGTCACTATGCTTAAGCTTAGGATTGTTATTAGTTTTAATTTTAGTTGTGGGTATTCTAAGTTGGTCATGTTGCGTATATTAAAGAATTATCGGCGTATATATATACGTATACATATATAGTAGATGTGCGTTATAAGAATTCATTGCACCTACATAACCAGCACCAGATCGAGACGCTAGTTTGATGAGTTTCAATCTCTCGGATCCGCGATATCCGTTAACGGCAGCGAGAACGTGAGCCCATACTTTGGACAGATAAGTGGAAATTCGGTCATTGTTACAGCTCAACGAGCACCAGACTGAGATATTAGCAGGGACTTACCGGAACCGGTTGACACGTATGCTGACGTGGATTTAGGCTCCGTGTTGGTGCTGATATTAACACGTTTGCATAATACACAATGAAAGCACAAACTCAAACAACAATCCATACAATAGCAATTCTCTTCAACGACCAGTCAAACAAGAAGAAGGGAAAAATAATGAAGACAATTGCTATTGTATAGATTGTTGTTTGAGTTTGTGCTTTCATTGTGTATTATGCAAACGTGTCAACGAATGCTATAAATAAACGTGTTAATATCCGGGTCAACACCGAACCTAAATCCACGTCTGCATACGTGTCAACCGATTCAGCTAAGTGCGAACTAATTTCTCAATCTGGTGCTCGTTATGTTGGAGCAATGACCGAATTTCCACCTATCTCTCCAAAGTAGGGGCTCCTGTTTTCGCTGCTGTTAGCGGATACCGCGGATCCGAGAGATTCAAACTCATCAAACTAGCGTCTTGATCTGGTGCTGGTTATGTCGACGCAATGAATTCTTATACCGCACATCTACTATATATATACACGTATATATAAGCCGATAATTCTTTAATATACGCAACATGAACAACTTAGAATATCCCCAACTAAAAATAAAACTAATAACAAGCCTAAGCTTAAGCTTAGTGACGACTGATATGTGTTCGAGTGAACACAACTACGGTTGTCAGTGGTGACCGGCGGTCAAGATCGTTGGAGTTCGAAGAAATCGAAGAGCCAGATTTGAGATGTCGATAACGAAAGCAGCCAAGAAATTGAAAGTTCGTTTGGAAATGCCAGTTTTCGCAAGTAAGCCACTGTAACTGATTGAAGATGCCCATAACGAAACCAGCCAATAATTTAAAAGTTCGTTTCGCACTGTCAATTTTCCCAAATAACATTAATAAGCCACTGCTACTGAACGCCCTTTATCGAATTTCCAATAATAATATGTTATTGATAATTAAATAATATTAATATTAATAATAATCATAAATAACATTAATAATAAAAAAAGAAAAGAAATAAAAAAAAGGAAAAAAAACCATAATAAGACAACACTGGTGGACTTTTCTAGAAAAACTCACTAACATAACCAGCACCCGTTTGATATAATACAATATAACATAATATAATATAATAATATTATATTATATTATATTATATAATATAGTATACGAACGTATCTTCTAACGTCTTGCGTCGCCGCCTAATCCCAGCTTCTGGCGTACATCACGTACCTAATAATAATAATATTTTAGTACTAATAATAATATAAAAATTAATACTTTAATACTAACAACTATATGTTTAGAATAAAAATAATAATAATATAATAATTAATATTATAATAATATAATAATTAGTATTATAATAGTATTTTAATATTATTATTTTAATAATATTTTAATAATATAATAATTTATATTTAAATAGTATTTTCAAATTATTATTTTAATAATAATAATAATAATAGTATTTTAATAGATACAATAATAGTATTTTATTTTATTAACAATAATATTTTTATAACAACAATATCTTAATCATAATATTAATATTTTAATAGTAATAATATAATAAAATTTTTAACAACGGTAATAGTACGGGATATATATTTTAAGTTTGGGAGGCCCGGCGAACTAGGGTTACCGAAAAACGGTCGGTGCCTAGACAAATTTAAAAGTAAACTATTCACCAAATATCTGTCCTAATATCTACAACTATGTCCTAACATATACTAAATAAAGATAAAACGAGACCTGGTTTAACTCCGACTGACCGTTAGCACCGTTCGGCATCTCCTCGTCCGACTCCAAAAACATATATGGTTGTTGGTGTTGGTTGAATGAAGAGGGTGAGGGTGAGGGTTAGGGAAAAAAAGAGGAAAAGAAATGGCGGAGAGGGAGGGAAGGGAGCCGTGCTCCAATAATAAACAAAACCCAATACGCGGCGTATTAGGGTACGATCCGACAACCCTATGATATAGCCAGGCTAGGACGTCAAATTGTATCCTAATATACCACGTATAGGCCTATACACGGCGTATTCATGGGTGTGGAGGGTGTCCCTAGCAGGACCCGTATCACTCTCAAGTGAATCAGATGGTCTCATTTTAAATTCACAAATACCTTCTCTCGAAAAAGTAAAACAATAAAGTATACGATGATTTAAATTTAACAATTGGGAATAGAGCAGGGGTTTATCATTACCAAGTTTTATTAGTTATTTGTAAAAGAATATTTACTAAAGATTTACTGAGTTAACCTAAATATGTTGGTTTAAAAAAAGAAAAGTGTACGTTTTTAATTATTTACTATAGTTTTCCTCCATCGAAAAGACCTCAAACATATGCACAGCTGGAGATACATATCACCAACCAGGTAACCTGGAGATGACCTTGAAAGATGTACGTTGGAACCAAAGGTCCAAAGGTGTCATATGGTTTGACAACCATTAGTAAATATTTAATATTTGTAAACCAAACCCAAAACATAATTAAATTCCGAAACCGAATGTATGTTAAATATGTGTTTCTGTTCTTCGTGTGAAAGAGTGATCTTTTTGTCATGATGATCCTTGGTATCCCGGCTTAAAAAAATCAATTGATATAACATCTTATTTATTTGCGAAACTCTTTTATTATCAAACCCTAAGTATATTATTAACTTTTTTAAATAAATAAAATTAAAATTTAATAAAATATATAAACGTTATAAACAAATAATGTAAACAGCCATGTAATACGTGGTATAAAATCTATTTAATAGATAAAGATGAGAATGATGACATTTGATTGATGATTTGATGAAACCAATCAATAGAACCCTTCATATTATAATAAGTGTCTATTATTGATGTTAAGACAATGATAATGAGGGTCAAAAACAAATTGACATTGCATTTCAATTTTCAACAACCAAATCTTAATTAGGTTTAATATGAATATTATACACGAAATTTATTCCGTCTTAAAACCTAGCTGTTAGTGTTAATCCCCTCACTTGTGGCCTAATGGTAGGAGGTTTGGGTTCTCCAGTGGAGACCCAGGTTTGAATCTCACTTGTGTCACTTTTGTGTGGATATTGCCAATGAAAGATTTGATCTAGGCCTTGTGCAAAGGTTGTCAGTTTGAACCCAAAGCCCACCCCAGTTTTCGTCCCACCGTGTGTTATGCCAGAGAGATATGCTCTTGTAGTGGCACAATGACTGTCAAGTGGCAGCCGGCGGTATGATTTCTCGGGGGAACGCCCAAGCCAAACTCTGAAGCCAGCGTGGGCCCGGTTAAGACAACATAGTCTTGCCATAGTGGGGCATTGGGGCTCTTCAAATTTAGAGAGTGCGATATACTAAATATAAGAAAGTCGGCGATTAAGAAAAAAAAACTGGTTGTTAAGTAGTTTATGAAATATGGTATTTTACCCCCTTATTGCTGATTTTATGGTATGTGCCATGTTGGTATTTGAACATTTTAAGTTACTTGCAGTTTTATAATTTTTATTTCAAATCATTGTAGAGAATCTGAGAATGCGGATCATCCATGTGTGTTATTTTTATAAAACCTAACTAAGTGTTGTTTAACTCAATATACTAATCTATTTCTTTATTTTTACTTCACATTACTCTACCAGTCTAACTTTGAAACAAGTTAGGAATCTTGCAACTTGTGGCATTGGAGCGGAAGTGAACATTTGAGGAGCAGGATTTCGGGCGGTGAAGATGAGTTTGGCCTACCCAGCGCCGTTTACGATCGCAAACGTATAAGCTCGCCTTTTACCATTGGGTTACATTGATCCAACATTGGGCAGCCGAGCTTTATTGGTTGGAAAAAAACAGGAATCTTACAACTTAATTTATATAGGTTTTATACTATAACTTAAGTCTATATGGATATTTTCTTTCAGTTTGATATAAACAGAAAATCAAAATTTAGATACTCTCTCTCTTTCTCTAGATTCGCTTAGATTATATGATTGATCATGCAAAATCACCACCGATTAAAGACTAATTATAGGTATATTCTATTATCCGTCTTTTATAAGTTCTAAAGTTAGATAAAAGCTTCGACTTAGTACAATGATCTACTTATTATTATAGATCTAAATGACATATACCTAATACCCATCAATCATCAGAAAAAACCCTTTACTTACAACTTACAAGACATTAAAAATGACAGGAAACTAATTAAGAGCATAAACCAAGGGTTTGGTTCAAATACATAGTCTTTTCAAACTAGAAAGTCACAGAAGATCTCAAACGGACTCCGATTGAACTCAAATTAGCGGCATTGGAACCGTTTAATCGAACTCTACCATATTAGATTTTCGTTTTCCGATTTCTAACCTGTAAATTTTAGAATTTATGTTTAGATCATTATGTCTTTAATTTTATTTATTATTGTGTTTTTTTGTTATTTTCGTCACCGTGTCTTTTTTTCTGGACATTGCGTTTTTTTCCCTTGACCACGTGTTAAATTACTCAGGATTGTGTTATATTTTGCTTGCTATTGTATTACAATAAACTGTTTACGAGTGTATATATATATATATATATATATAAAATTATAAAACAAAAATGAAAAATACATAGCTAGTCAAATAACCTACCACTCTACTGGCAGATTCTTCATCGACAGGATTATTTTTTTGGCCATCTTTTCCGTCACAGGCCATAACGTACAAAAGCCTATCAAATCTAAACAATAAAACTAAATATTTTACAATTTAGCTGAAAAAAAAATGTAACATCTCTATAAATTATAACCTAACAAACTACAAACAATTAATATTTCAATGTTACGAAAGTACTAAAAAAATAACACTTGATTACTCGCTACTAGAAAACTGTTTGATGCCTATGCCATTTTTCCGTTAGAAATTTGTAGGAAACCATAACTAAATTTAAAATTATTCAACTTAATTCATTTACGTATAGACAATAATAAATTTTTTTCCCAACAAAGTTAGAACTGTTTTAGATCAAGCACTCATTAAGTACATGATTATGTGATAGGCACTTTATCTTAATCTAAATACTTTTTTAAGTTAACTATTTAGTTAGTTCTATAATTATATTTGATAGGTTGATAATAAAGTATAACTCAAATTGTCCTTCCTACCTCACCCGTTCACATGGATGCCCGCCACAAATGTCTAGAGACGTAGCCAGACAATGCAATTTCTGTAGATCGATTGGCTCATCCGTGGGTCATAGGATCCTAACTTACCATTCTTTTTGTCATTCAAGCGTCCACCATTACGGATGGTTTATGCCTATTGTTGGTATGTTAGGGGAATAATTCGCAACCACCTAGTTGGCTAGTTTGGTTTGATTTAAACATTTAATAACTAACCAAATACTCGACCATTTAAATGACAATAGTTGGCAGCTATTTCGGGCACTATCTCTTGTCACATGACTTGATCTATCAATACAAATAAAGACAGAACAATTATCTATACAAAATAATAGCTACACAATAAATATAAATATAATAAAATATCATACGATCAATTTAAATTCGAATTCTTTTAGGAAAAATATGTGATATAAGAATTTTGAGTTTATATATTTTTGGTATTTGTAATTGATCTGCTTTTAATATTACATGGTCCTATCATTTTAATTAGCTTCAATTGCCATAAAAAACAGGTAATTTTTGTTCATACACCACTTGAAATGTCATTTTCTTTCAATAAGTTTGGCAACCACCATAGCATGGACCTCCATCTATGTGGGTTAAGTAATTTGCATTTTTAAAGTTTTTCATGTTTAAAGTTGGTTGGGAATGGGAATAAAACCCGAAACTCATGATATTACGGCCCAACGGATTCGGGCCATACATGGGCACATGTTGTGGTCATGCTTACATGGCAACATGCATAATGGATCGGGCAAATTCCACCAATAGGAAAACAATGGATTGCTTGCCATTTTGTTAGTGTCCATCCTTGTGATACTGGCATCTAAACGCTACATACATAGTATAAATACACCATGTTGAAGTAAGACAATATATGCACTATTCACACATGCGCTTAAATTTTATGAGTTTTGCGAAACCAGTATTGATTCTCACGTCCAATGGTGTCTGTGGTAAGGCTACCGACTTCGGTTTTGCAAGTTTATCAGAACTTAAACAGAAGAGAACACAAGTTCGAGGCTCAAAGTATTGTTTATAATTGTTAAAGTTGGCCTTAAAAAGACATACGTTAGTAAGTCACGTCAATTGATTTGAGACAACTGTATGAGTAAATAGTACCTATGAAACAATAGAGATAATAAGAGATGTTCATGCTAGGATTAAAACAAGTGTTCATGCATTTGTGGGGGTACCGACTTCTTCACAGTGACATAGCGCGAGTCATAGATGGTGATCCAGACGTAACCATGTCTAGGTAGGATGGGCTAGGTAGAGAGTACGGGATCGGTGAAGCAAGAGATTTCCATATAAAGTAAATATAGAATATCGAGTTATCAAGAAGATACAAAATCGTACGTTGAAGGTAGAGAGATAAGGATGTTGGGGTAAATGTTTTGACACGCAAAGCTGGAATAGATAGCAAATGAGTGTTTTTTTTAGAAAGATTAGGGATCGTTATTAGAATAAGATAAGTTATAGAAGATTAAGATAATTCAGACATGTAAAGAAAAAACATATGCCCAGGAATTATAATTGCAAATCCAACTTCTTCGAACTCTAATTTCTTTGAAAAGATTTATTCTGTTAAAAAGTAGTTAGGAGAACCAAACAACCATGGAGTACGAGTCCTTTTTGTTTGGTCACATGATGGGCAAATAAAAAAAAAAATATGTTACAATAAACTGTTTGGAGTTTAAAGAAACTAGGACCACTTTAGGCTTGATGAGGAATTATCTTCTTGAAGAGCTGGACCAATTAATTTAAGGCAAAGCTTTGTATCGTACATAAATTATGAAGGCATTCGTGTACAGAACGAAAACATTTATGTGATGTTCTATGGCCAACAACATGCAATAGAGCCTGTCTATAGGATTTAGTTAGGTTAAAACATGTTTTAAGCCTGGAAATTTTAACTCAAAATAATAACCTATATTTGAAATTTTTGTTAAAACATTTATTGACGAATGTGGATATGAAATGTTTGGGTTAAAATAATGAATTTTAACCACAAATCAAATAACCAACATTCAAATAAGTTTGAGAAGGTTTGGTTCCTAGTTCTGGTGCGGTTGACTTTCATAATGAGGTATAACCGAAACCAAATTGTATCTTCAGTTCTCAGAAAGTAAGAGAAGAAAAACGTAACTGCCACTTTCAATATTTTATTTCACTTCGATTTTTAGGGCATGCGAGTGGGGCATTGCCCATCCCGTGTAACACCTCATTAACGCCTAAACACCACCACGCCTCTTGCCTACATGAGACGTTTTTGGTCTTTTCTTCTTCAAGAGCGTTTTTACCATGACAACGTTCTTGCCTTTTTCTCCTCAATCACACTTTTTAAAGCTTTGCATATCATTCACATCATTTCATTTTAATTTAAATATCATCTAACAATTACAATGAGCTTTAACCACTACACATAAAAATTGAAAAACCACACATATCTACATGCATTTCCCACTTCCAATACAATACCCTTAAACTATCCGGTGACTCACGAACACCGCAACCAGCGTCAGCGACGGTGGTGCGAATAGGCCGACGCGAGCCCACTCACGGGTACTAATGGCCAAATTGGAGGGGTGTGTCTGGGAAAGTGCAGCGCTTTATCCAAAACATATCTGGTCAGCACGATATGACGTAATACTAGAGGATGAATCCAGGACCAACGAAACTCAGAACGCATAGTCTTTTATCTTTAATTCATTTTCAGTTAAACTAATCCGTTTAGAGTGCTGATTACTAGAGTCAAAATAGAATTAAGACAAAAATAGTATTACGTGTCACAAAAGAGATATTACAGGTTAAGATGAGCCACTTGCTCTTCTAGGGACCTTTTTCACAGTTCTCTCACTCACCTCCTTCTTCACATTTTTGAAAGTTCAAAATCACACACATACACTCTCTCACACACACATACTCTCTCTAGACTCCAAATTATTCATTCAACCGAAGCCGAATTTAATGTACATTCTTCTCTCTGTACACTTACATTTATCAATTTCATCTGTATATTGTTAGGTTGTTAACTCCGCTAACGGTAATTGTGTTGTAGGTTGAATATGGAGAGAGATAAGCGGAAGAAATCGAAGTTACCGTGCCTCTTTGGAGGTGAAAATTAAACTCTAGTTCTGTAATTTTTGTGTTAGGTTTGTTATGCTTTGCTTTATTGTTGAGGATATTGAGCTGTTAAATTGAAAGCAGTTGAGTACAGTGAGAATATGTTTAAAACTGATATAATATTTGCTAAGTTTAATAGATGTGTGGAATCAGTTTTTTGATTTTATGCTGTGAATGTTAACTATTAAGTTTTGCATGTTAGGAAGGAAATTAAAGCCCTAACTCTGATTCTGTGATTTTTTGTGTTGATGAAGTGACAATAAGGGTTTGATTTGTGATTGTTGTTTATTTTATTTTGTTTTGCTGTGTTTTAATGTGATTTCGCCATGGACGGTGAGACCTAGGGTTGTTGGTAGAGTCGGCTTCTGGTGGTAGTGGTGGTGGTGGTTTAAGGTGATTTGTTTGCACAAGTTTTTGAGTTATGGTGATGCAGGGCATGCTGCTCTGAAACCTTACCAATTGAGTGTGGATTTAGCTAATCTAGATGCTTAAATGCTTTTTTAAGCTACCTATTTTGCTTTTTGTTTAATAATATAGCCTTTAATTTGAACTAAATAGTTCTGTTTTTGTAATCCTGCTAGCTAGGACACAGGTTCTAGTTACAACTTACAAGTTGCCTGGTCATAATTTCCTTGATCTAATTATGAAAGTAACTTATTATCTGACAATTAATGATGCATTTCTGCATTTGAGCAAGCATTAATAACTTTTTTCCAGGGAATGGAGATAACCAGAACCGGAAAACTGTTCACGCTAGGTCCCAGAGTGATGGTTTCACGGAGCAAAAAAAGGTGAGACAAGGCTTTATTACTTAATTTTGCATGTTCTTTTACAGTCACTAGGTCATAAGCCAATTTACTGTGATTAATTTATGCAAGTTATGAGTGTCACAATATTCTACTTTCTCTGCATCTTTTATGTATAACAGAAGTTAACAGGCGTGACTAAATCGATATGATGATTGCAGTTCATGTATGAAACCGGGCAACCATCTTCTAAACAAGTTTATGGGACATCCATGAAGACATTATTAGCTAAAGAAATGATGAACGAAACTTCAGCAAAAAAGCGGTCACCAAGTCTTATAGCGAAGCTTATGGGTCTAGATGGACTGCCATCTCCACAGCCTCTTCACAGACAACAAAAAAAGGTGCCTGAAAGTTCCAAGAATACTACTGTCAAGAAGAATGAAAAGTCATTCAATCATCAGTTAGATAGGAAGACGACAATGGAACAACAGCATTTCAAAGATGTGTATGAAGATCCAGAAGCATCACATGTTGGAAATCAACTGTATTCACCACAATTCACTGCAAAACGGAGATCCACGAAGCTGGAATTAGGGTACATCCAGGAAAGATGTGATGAAATGCTTAGAGAGTCGATTGCAATCAAAACCAAACTTGAAAGAGTAGATTCTAACTCAGACTTGATGCTCAGTTTTCTGCATAAGGATCAACAAGACAACCCTTATGGTCCTCTCTGCAACCAGATAACACTTTTAAAGCCTTCAAATGCTGTCAGGCATGGGTCCAATGTAAAAGTCTTGCAAGAAACAATAAACTATCGTGTTCCTGTTTCTCATCAAAGAAATGAAGATGCACATTCAGGCTATTCATGTCACAGTAATAATAACTCGCGTAGATCGTCAAGATATCAGCCAGAAAGGAAAGATGCAACCGCCATTTCCCCTACAAGAATTGTGGTCCTTAAGCCAAATCTTGCACAGATCTACAATGATACAGAATCAGAATTGTACAAGGGCCCGCCAAATGAATTCAAATCTTCCAGACACAAGTCCAAAGAAGCTAGAGATATTGCAAGACAAATTACTACTCAAATGAAAGAGGGCTTTGAAAGTGGGCATATTAGTTTATTTGATTCTGGTTTTATAGAATATGCAAGTGCATATGCTAGTGAATCAGAAATGATGGCGGTTTCTCCACGGAATTCATTTCACCAAAGTACGAGGGCCCGACCCAGGCGTTCACCCTCTAATATGTCTGAATCTGCAGTGATTAAGGAAGCAAAAAAGAGAATGTCACAACGGTGGAAAACTCATGGATATAAAGATATGGGAGTTGGCAAAAATAACACACTGGAAGAAATGCTTTCAGTTCCCAATATTGAAACACGGCGCAATAAAACTGGATATGCGGCGGTCCCGGTTGGCGTCAATGATGAATATGGTTGGAGAGATGAATATCTCAGAAACACATCAAGATCAAGATCTCTTTCTCCGTCTTCCCACAACCGAATCCATAAAACGAGTAATTATCATGAAGCTAATGCTGATGTGAAGATAATGGTGCTTAACGAGCCTGTTAATCGAGGTAAAAGTAAGGGGGTGAAGGGTAAATTAAGCCACAAAGAAGAACCACGATCCAAAAGTTTAAGACCTTACAGTAGAAGATGTCAGTCCTCACAACGTTGCAATGCATGTGTTCATGAATTTGATTATGTTTTACCCACTGAGACTTTCTTTGAGAACGAGGATCCTGTTGAACAAGAGTTACTGATTTCTGATATTCAAAATGCTACCACAAAGTCACCTTCTGTTATCGATGTTCGCATGCTAGGAGATGCAGATTCATCATCTGTTAATGAAGACAGTTTAAATTCACAGGTTTGCTTTTTTACCATATTGACACTTGGCATTGATTAATTACTTTTAGTATTGTGTGAAGCATGATATTAGTAAATCTAAGTGTTTTTCATGGACCATGGCTATTAAGAGAAACAATTTGAATTTTAAACTTTATATTTTAGTGGCTATTAGTTATGTTTTAACTTTCACCTTCTAGAAGCTGTAATAACCATGGACTGCAAACTCACAGGGTACTGTTTGCACTCAGTTGTCTGGACCCGAGCCAGAATCTTCTGAAGGCTCAAAGGAATTTGACCAACAGGGTCAGACTTCAGTACTGGAAGTTCCTCCTACAGAAGATGCATCATCCGGTTCCGATTGCTTCGAGAGAGTCAGTTCGCGAATACATGGTAGCTAATGTTTCAAACTCCTTAATTCCATTTCCTTTTCTTTATTTTTTTGTAAGTTATAAATATGTAAGTATGCAACACCTCTGCGTTTTCAGCGCTAAGGAAGCAACTTCATTTGCTGAAAATGGAGTCTGAATCAGTTTATGATAGCGCAAATGACGAAGAAGCTGAGCAAAGATCATCATCATTTACAGTTTCCGAGTCAGAAAACTGGGAATCTACTTACTTAACAGATCTGCTACATGATTCCGGTTTCTATGATCACGACCCATACACATTCATAACCACATTTTACTCTGTAGACTGTCCTATAGATCCTATATTATTTGATCATCTTGAAAAGAAATACTCCCAATATCCTACCATTTCAAGACCCGAAAGGCATTTGTTTCATGACCGCATAAACGAAGCAATGCTAGTCCTTTCAAAGATTATGGTATCAAGCCCGTTAGGCCAACGAGGAATTCAAATGACATTGGTTGAAATCGGGTTTGAAGATCAGCTGCAGAAGTTGCTGGCTAAGCAAGAAAGAGATGCAAATGAGGAGTTTGAGGATATATCTATCGATAAGGATCTGGATTGGTTCGAACCGGTTGATGAAATGGATGCTGTCAGTAAGCAAATTGCTGAGGTGTTGGTAGACGAGTTAGTAATGGAAATTGCAGGTGGATGGTAGGAGCACGAGTTTAGGTTGTAGGAATAGAACCAGGTGAACAAATAACGGGAACAAAGAACCGGTCAATGAAGAACCAAGTTTAGGTGTTTTTGTTAAGTGTTCAGATGTTGTACAAGGTGGTGTTGGATTTAAAATGTAACGATGATAAATGTTGTTGAGCCATTATAACACAGGATGGGTATTAATGACTTGGATTATTTTCATGTCTTCATAAATGTCTATTTTATTATTGCAAAAATTAACCATCATCATATAAAGTATAAACCTAACCTTTTCGTTTAGACCGGAATACGGAATTAGGGGTGTTTGGGATTTGCTTTTGTCAAATGATTCTATGATATATTAGGGATATAATCAATTAGATAATCAATTTTTGGTCATGTTGTTGAGTTTGTTATTCATAACCTCAGCTGTGGAGTTATAATGTCACATCCACTGAATTCAAATTTTAGTAAACTATAAAGCACTTAAATTGATTTTTCACTTTTATTTTAATTTTATTAATATAAGTTAGAAATACAACAAATGACACAAACCGACCTTAGCTCAGTTGGTAGAGCGGAGGACTGTAGTGGGTATCATCTCAAAGCCATCCTTAGGTCGCTGGTTCGAATCCGGCAGGTCGGATTATTTTTCATCCATATAATGATAATTTTTATTTAACAAACAATACTGTATGAATGAATGTATTATTCCATGGCCCATACAAACAAACTATTGTTCTTCTAAAACTCTTAACAAAGCTCACAAGCCATGGGCCCATACAAACAAACTATGGCCCTTATAGAACTCACAAGCAAGGTAAAAAAAAACTTTTTAATTAGTATGATAATAAACTTATAAGGTTACATGTATACTAATGACCAAATATATGGCAAATAACATGTAGGAATCTTCTTCTACAAGATCATTATCAACCGTTAGCTTCTATGATGAGACATTTTCTTTTTCAGTCGTCTTTTTCGACGCGATTATTTTTTCACATCCAAACCATGAAATTGAATAAGTTTTCCGGAAAAAGATGGGGATGCTTGTTACTTGTATGTTTATAAATTCACTGCTTGAAGAACAAATTTTAAAAGTGTTATCATGAATTAGTGCAATAAACCCTTACTTTCACCTTATCTTTTTTCATAATTAATTACCTTTTCCGTTCATGCAAATTACTTATACGCATCAGGATTATTTATAGATTAGATAATCAAAGAGTCACTCTTTCTACACACTACCATAAAAAATATAGGAAGTGACAAATCTACTATGTAGTTGATGCTGCTAGATCATGCGCTAAGTAATTCTTTTAGCTAGAAACCTCTTTTCCATTTAAAAACAAACCGATTACAATAAAATGATAAAATGATATGAAGACAAGCAACAAGCTGTGCCACAACGCTCTCTCTTGAATTACAAAACCAATCTTATTATAACAAAGTTAGAGGTCTTAAATGGCAAAGAATACACGACCCTTGAACCGGGTCCAAAGGAAGAAGAAAGGGATAATAGAAATTTACAGCAAATTAATATTCTTATGCCTTCCCACTTTGTTATTATAACTTATTTTTTGGGCAGAACAAATTCAATGTCATGTTACTGTCACACCTTGGGCTTATGAAAACTATTCCAATTTAATTCTTATTTTATTTTGTTAATCACAAAAATACCAAAGAGTACGTGGTGCCCCTCCACCTAAATCACAAATCATGTCCACAACATAACTAAAATAGTAAAATGAACCAAAACACTCCAAGATTAAGACCACTAGCCTACTTAATCTCACGTTAATTTACGCTACGAATCCTAATTACTTCTTGATTTCGGAGAAATCCGAGTCCACCCGGGGCACTGGCAGAGACGCAATTGTTGTTGGAGTTAATAACTTAGCGTTCTTGACCTTTGACATGCTTGTGAGAACTGCTAGCGGTGTTATGTCACCGACCACTGTCACCTTCTTTGCCATAAAGTCTATGTCAAAGGATGTCACCCCTACAACAATTGTTTCATTTATGTCAATATTTTCGTCTTGAATTTAAACAAAAGTATTAAAAGTTCATGTTTTTATATATATTGAAGACAAATAAAAATATACATGAATAATAGAGTAATTATGAAGTTTTGTATACCTTCCATTTTAGATATATGCTTCCTCATTTTTCTTTCACAACCTCTGCAATGCAGTGACACTTTTAACACAACCACCTGCAACCAAATTCATTTTATTACCATTTCTATATCCAACAACATATATACTCATGGTCGGCTCAATGAATGTGGAGGCCTAAATCAAAATAAGATTTTGGGTCTTTTTATGACAACTGTTAAAGAAAAAAAAATTGCTTAATAAAGGTTGTTATACTCACCTCTACTTTAGTAACAACCAAGTCTACCACCACACCAATATATTACTTTTTAATTTACTTTACCTATTATAATATATCTATATATATATATTTTTGAACTTGAAGGCCTTAATTAAGTGTGGAAAGCCCTAAATTGTTTTCGCTGACCTAAGGTGTATATATATCCCACCTGAATTAAGAAATAGCAATTTTTTAAATACACATAAAAATATATACATAAACGAATACTTTTTGTGATACATAAACTAGTTACATAACCGCGTCACATAACCAATAATATACTGAAAACTATCAGTATAGGTTGCATAGTTATCAGCATAAGTGTGTAATTACTAATCATAACATTTTTTTTTCTTTTCATATTTTTATCATATATTCTGCATGTGTAATACACTGGATTTTAACATAGTATAATAACATATAAAAAAAGACCTGTTGATCGGACGAGCGCGATGACAAAGACGACGATGACCGAGGAGTCGTCGTTGTCATCTTGACCGGAGAAGAATTTAATTTCCCATCATCTTCTTGAAAGACATCTCATTATCCAAATTATAAACTTTTTCCTCAACAGGTGGCGGTGGTGGTGCTGGTGGTGACACTTGCTTCAAAAGAGGATCAAACTGATCCGACAACGCTTTATCCGACAACAAAAACCTCGAAGAATTAGCCGGACTAATGAAATCACCAGGCCTAGTGCAACCCCATCCTAGTAACACTCCTCCTTGTCTTCTAACAACTTGGTTATTCTTAATTGTAACTAACTGTTCCTCATTGTTTTCATCAGCAAAAGCTATGTTTTTTCTCTTTTGATCATTTAATATTTTGGGAGTTTTGAGCTTCTTTTTATTTTTTTGGTGGTTTGGAGGTGGTGGTGGGAGGTGATTAATGGTTGTGGTGTGTCTTTTTTGGTCTTGGATTATCTGCGCGGCCGGAGGAGGAGGAGGAGGGTGGTGGTGAATGTCGGAAGCCATGGTGGTGATGGCAGCCTGTGAAGCACAAAACATATCAATGGTTTTCATGGTGAGTTGTGTAGTTTTAGTTTTACAACTAAGTGGTGGTGCTTTTGACCTGGCCTATAGAATCGGCTTAATAAATTTATAGTCATTTTGCACTTTTACAAGTTACTATTGTATATATAAAAATGTATGTACACTTTGAATATTTTAAATTATGATTGATTTATTTAATTTGATTTAAATAATTATAAAAGATTCAAAAATATTTAAAATTATATAATATATTGTTACCCTTGATGGTAAGTGGTAACTACATTTTAGGTTGATCTTCACTGTTTAAAATCCTCAACATTAAATCCTGATCGTCCAAAGTTCCGGAAAACCTTCTAGAAGTTTATGATAAATGTAACAATTGTCTACCATTCAACTCACTTTCTGTTACCATTATAGTCAAGTTACATGAAGTGGTAAAAATGTAAAAGTGTGTCAAGAGTTTAAACATTTATTTTCGAAATGCATTGACAGGAACCGAACGGAACATATTAGCGTGTTACATACTTAAATTGTTCATCGATTTGGGATGGGCTGATTCTCTGCGAATTTGATTAAGTTGTAAATTAGATTAAATTAAACTTTGAATAACAGTGATGCTCTCTGAAGACAAAAGTTTGTGTTTAGGATATAATAATGAATCAGAATGATTCATAATAAAAATAATAATAAAAACAAGCTAAAATACAATTAAAACACTCCATGGGACATGGCTTCAGAAGCACAGTGAGGGCAGAGGTACATGAGGTGGGGTGACTAGCATTCAAAGTGAAAACAAAAGTAACGGTTGAATTCACAAACTACATTAATTTCATAAGCACTTGGGACCCACCAATTTTGTTTGTATCACACAATTACATAATATGTACATTAAGATAAGATTAAGATCGATGTGACTGAAACAGTGAAACTATTACTATACCTTTGTTTTAAGTTGTTACCTATATAAGATTTTGGTATCTTTCATCTTGTCTTTACTTCTATGTATATATAACAAATAACACGGATTTGTAGTAACTTGTTGCGTCGTATTATATAGACGGTCACGTAACAAATAAAAAAAACCATGTAGTAACGGATGCTCGGGTAACTTTTGGCAAACATTATCTTGGCAAGTGATCCACGACATCCTCGAAATGTATCATTGTTCTGGACCACATCATTATGTCTCAACCATAAAAGTAGATAAGAGTGAATTCAACAAAATTTCCATTTTCACATTTGCTCCTTATCATACACAACCACAAGATGATTTATTTATGTAGCAATAGTGTTTTTAAACATTTGTACCCAATGTAATAAAAGTTGTGCATGTGTACCAAGTACTTACGGTCCATTTTTAGTTGCTAAAGAACTATTATGTTGAGTTGGTGAAGTTTATCTATGGGGCATCCTTCAACAATCAACATGCACCATCACATGGTGATCACAGTAGAAGTTGTAAGATGAGTGAAGAAACACTAATTGATCTCAGGCAGATTACGGATAATCTGGGGGTTAAATAGATGTTTCCCACGAAGGGTTAGGTCCGGCAAAGATGGTTCTTCTAATGACCTGCAAAACAGACACCGTGAGCTCGTCACTGAGAAGGGGGGGGCGTACCTCCTTGTGACCACCCTCCGGCGTGAGAATCAGACTAGATTGCTCTTGAATATAAGTGTATATTAAGAGATTGCTAGAGAAGATAAGATGTGATAAGATAATGTAATGTCCATACCATTCCAAGGTGTTGGAGTATTTATAGCCGAAGGTAGGTTTCCAAGAAGGTACAGCCGGCTGAATAGTATTCCTGTTCTGCCAACTGTGGGCTACGCACATGCCATGCTGGTAGTTGGTGGGTAGGCAGCGGCTGATAGTGACCAGGCCGGCTGTGTACTATTCCTTTTCCACCAACTGCAGGCTATGCACGTGCTACGACAGGTTGGTGAGTAGGCAGCGGCTAATAGTGACAGGGGTTGGTGAGTAGGCAGCGGCTGATAGTGACCAGGCCGGCTGTGTACTATTCCTTTGTCACAGTGAGCTGTCGCTGCTTTGGTCAGACCTTTTGTCCATACCTCGTCAGGTACAGTACAAAAGGTCCTCCAGTAGCGTACGGACTGGCTCATTTGGGCGGGAGTGTTCCCGGCTTGCTCACTCCTTCAGGTGACATTACTGAATTATTTAAGAGTTAAGTGCCTTGTGCGTGAGCCTTGCTGCGCGGGTAGCCTTCCCTGATGGCTAGTATCCGTTACTGCGGGAACAGGCGGAGTACGTCGACCATTGGGAGGCTTTTCCTGCGGGAACAGCTTGCGTACTGCGCGTAAGGACGTCACGTCTCTGAGCATGGTGGATCCTGCGGATCCAGTTGGTTTCTGCGCAGACGTCTCTCTTCAAGGTGAGTCTTGCGAGTTTAGCCTTTGCGCAGACGTCCCTGTTGAAGGTGAGTCTTGCGGGTTCAACTGCGCAGACGTCCCTCTTTGAGGTGAGTCTTGCGGGTCCAACTGGGCTCTGCTGGGACCTACCTCTTCAAGTCCCCCCAGTCCAATGTTCTTCTCATGAATTGTTAATAAGTGAGGTGAACTTTTGGACTTAAGCAAAGGGTTTTGAAAAGGGTTTAGTTTTAAGGTTTTCCATGGGGATTCTTCCCGCGGAAGTCCTAATGTCACATGCAGAAATTCCCGACTTTTTTGCTTGATCTTTGGGTATGATGCAGGTAGGTCTGTAACCTCCTCGCAAGTCAGGAGCGTTGAGTTCCACTTGTGTAGATTCTCCATGAGGTTTTGGTAGTTTTGAACATAGTGATCAATTATGTTTAAACAACCAATTCCATCTTGGAGCTTCAAACAATCTATCTCGACGTTCCAGCTATGCGGGGATGTTATTCCCGTTTCCGCAAGCACTGCCCAGAAGATCCTTCTTGGTTTCAATTCCCTGCGGAGTGCTAAGTATGTGAAGGGTTTCGTCATGACACTATACCCGCACTCGTCTTATAGTTACTTTACTTCCAAGGTATTCCTGGCTTCAATTCCCTGCGGGTGCTAAGTATGTGAAGGGTTTTGCCTTGACACTGTACCCGCACCCGTCTTATAGTTACTTGGTTGCCGAGATATTCTTGGCTTCAATTCCCTGCAGGTGCTAAGTATGTGAAGGGTTTTGCCTTAACACTGTACTCGCACCTGTCTTATAGTTACTTGGTTTCCAAGGTAAGGGGTATAGTCCCGCTTACTTTTGAATCTTTTTGAAATTCGAAGAGTTGGTGAAAGGATAAGAACAGTCCAAACTGTTGAAACGTCGTCCGACGGTTTCTTCTGACAGTGTCAGGACGTGCAGGAAGTTATGGCGACGTGACAGTATATGGTCATTCCAGACGCTTTTTCAGGCGCGTGGGCGCGAGTTTTCGGGCGCGTGGCCGCGAAGTTTACGGCACGCGTCCTGTCAACAGTTGTTGCCAGCTTGCATATTCCACGTGTCATAGTTTCATTGCACCTGCGCTTTCCTCTCTCTTCCGCATTAAATTCATCGCATTCATTGCGATGAGTATATAAAGGGAGGAGATGATGCATCTCAACTCACAGTTTCACATCTCTTCTTCTTCTAAACGATTTCCGGCGAATACTCTAACTTTTCTGTTGAGCATTCTCCTGAAATCGTTCTTCTTTACATTCAAAACATGTCTTCTCATGATCTTGAAGTTACAGCTGAAGAGTCGGACGTGTATTCCGAGAATCCGACGTCTACTTCTGATAGGGACGATAAGAGTACTGCTGGCGAGTGCCAGTGTGCTCTTCCCGTCGACCAGTATCAGTACATCGTCAGGAAGTTCATGCTCGAGCCTTTCGAGCCTGAGTTTCCTGAGCCACACCAGACGGTGTACGATGCCCCCAAGGGCAAAATAGGGGTGTATGCTGCATTCTTCATCTATGGGAATCTCAGGTTCCCATTGACGAAGTTTGTGTACCGTGTTTTGGAGAGACACGGTGTACATCTGACGGAGGTACATCCAATGGCGATCGCCAAGATTCGCCATTTTGAATGGGTGTGCCTCATTCTGGGCGTGGAGCCCCATGTCGACCGCCTGATGACCTTCTATTCCTGGAGGTGGATCCAGGGGTGGTATACCTTGGTCACTCGGATCAAGGGTTTGAAGATCTGCGCTACCGAGCGCAGTCTTCGGTCTTGGAAGTGGGAGTTCTTCTATATCTCCGCTCGCTTCGTCCCCAGAGCGATGACGTTCAAGAACGGGAGAGCTCTCCCGAACCTTCACGCCTTCAACTACGAGGAGGCGGAATGGTTCTCCAAGATTTCCCGGGTCCAGTCTCCGGTTTACCGCTTTGCGGAGTCCGGGATGGTGATGCTCGGGATGAGCCGGGTGTTGAAAGATGCTGGGGCGGAGGCGCCACAGATTCCCATCGTCCTTGAATACGGTTTGAACTCTATCCCTTACGGTATGCTCCGTCTTCTTTGCTGACTTAAAGTTTTCTTTTAACTGTTTTTCTTTTGTTTTCAGAGGGAAACGACCTACAGTCGCTCCTGCATCCGCGGGAAGCTGGTGGTCCCGCTCGGATGGGTACCCATGCTCTTGATGAGAACGAGTTGCCCATCTTGGAGCAAACGGCGGATCGGTTTGTGGAGGTCTACCCGCCGGGCCACCCGATCATGAGCGCCACGCGGCCAGGTAAGGAGTTATTTAACCCTCGCCCTGTCAATGCTCAAACCTCTGCTGGAATTCCTCTAATTTTGTCATCTTCTGATGAGGAATCCGCAGATGGTCATTTCTTCACGCGGAAGAAGAAGGCTGCTGGCGGGAAGGGTAAGGCGAAGGTTGCCTCCACTGCCGATCAGGGGAATCGGTCAGAGTCGGAGACCGAGAGTGAAGAGGTGGCGGGGAACCCTGGTGGTGATGAGACCACTGTTCCGGAGGTTGAGACAGCTGTCACCTCCGGGCAACCTAGTACAACGACGGTGACCGGCGTGAAGAGACCGGCTCCATCGGGTTCGTCCCCGCCTATTCGCACCTTCAAGCTCAAGAGGACTCGTAAGTGTAAACTTTAACTTTAACTTCATATCTTTCCGCCATTATATTTAAATATGTTGTCTTCATGCAGGCGTGGATGCAACCGCGTTCCAGGGTGGAGCGGGGAGGAGCACCTCTGGACCCATGACGGTAGGTTTGGTCAACCTACCCGAGGCGATGACCCAGGCGACTGCGCCTGCTTCAAGTGTTGGTTCAGTTGCTCACTCGGTTGAGGCAACTGTTCCAACTGTGACGTCGTCTCCGCCGGCTGTCAGTGCATATTCACTGATTCCTTCACTGAGCCGGCGGTGAGTTTTTCTGCGGGCTCTTCCGCAGCGGCGACCACGGTTGTGAGTTCACCTCCGGTGAGTTCACCTCCGTTGGTTTCTACGACGGCGGCTTCAACCGTGCCTCCGGCACCGGTGACCACCTCGCTCCCGGCCGGTTCAGCAGGTATGTCTGGGGCTTCTAGCCAATCTCTGCCTCCTTCCCATCTGCCTGACCTCTTGGATGGATATCCATTAGGTTCGGGTGATGGGTTTGGCGGCTACCGGCCTACTGTCGACCCTACAGGTGCGTAGGGTTATTTTGGCCTTTTTATATATATTTTTGTTTTTTATCATCTTTTCCTAACTGTTTTTTGTTTTTGCAGTGTCGGATTCGAATGAGGTGTTTGTTCCGCGGTGGAACATCCGCCGGGGAACTACCCTTCGGACGGCTGTGGATTGCGTCGAGTGGGCGCGCCACGCCGCCCCCAGTGGTGCACTGGGAGAAGCTATGTCGAGCTACCAAGAGGGTAGGCTGACAAACGAGCTTCGAATTCTCCTTGCCCGGATGCAGCCGCGCGTCGAGCTGCTTTGTCGTGAAAACGACAAGTTAAAGGCGGCTCGTATCCAAGAAGTAGCTCAGGCGCGGGCTATCCGGGAGGAGAACAGGAGACTCTCCGCCGTTGCTGCGGAGAAGGAGAAGGCCTTCAAGGCCCTTGAGGTTGAAGTTCAGGCCCGTCTCGAGGCCCGTTCCAAGGCTACCCAAGCTGTTAACGAACAGCTTCGGTTGGCTAAGGAAACTGCGCGGAACGCAACCGAGAGGGCCACCAAGGCTGAAGCTGTTGCGGAGCCTCTGCGCGCCGAGAATGAGGAGCTCAAAGCCAAACTTGAGAGGCTCCAGCAGGCTCATGACGCCTTGGCCATGGAAGATGCCAAGAAGCTCCAAGAGATCTTGGACCAGAGGGGGGTGCTTGACCGCACTGAGCGTAAGCTAAAGGGCGTCGAAGAGGCTGCAGCCAAAGATGTGTTGCTTGCCAACCTTACAAAGAACGAAGCCGACGCGCCCGTAATGAAGCTCAAGCTGCCCTCCAGGAGGCTCTGGTTACCAAGGAATGGCTTCTACGAGAAGAGTTGTCGCAGGTATGCATAGCTTCATAATATCTTTACGCTTTTCTTTGTACTTAGAAAAGGTTTTGATACTTGTATTTTTGTTTTGTAGGTTGTGCATCGGGTCTTCACGGACACATCATATGACGATGCCATGAACGCAGCCCTCAACGCTTCTCATGAGGATGGGGAAAATGCTGGCTTCCTGCTTGGTCTAGGGTTCGTTGAGAAGGGCATCCCACCTTCCAACTTCCCTTTATATGATGTGGATACTAAAGCTGTATACGACCAAGCAGTGAACTAGTATGCCGCCTTCCCGCATCCGGTGGTGGAGAAGGTGAACGAAGTTGCTGCTGCTGATGATGGGCTAACCATTCTCAAGACCTTCCTTGAACCACCACAGCCAACTGATGGTGCGGGTACAAGTGGGTTCGGAGGGAGTGGCCCTGAAGCTTGATCTTTTAAATCCCTTCCCACTGTTAGGATAGATTTACGTCTTTGTATAGATTTATATTCTTGTAGGCGGGTAGATACCCGGCCATTCTTGTAACAGTTGAATTTTTATGGAATATAAATCTTTTGTGTGGGTAGGACCGTCACTCTTGCTTTATAAACGTTATACGACTTGCTCATGCATATTATAGTTTAATTTGGCACTTGTTTTGCCGCATAAACAATATATGATTCGCTTGTGCATACTTTAGTTTAACTTAGCAATTTCTTAAGTACTTTGGATAAGTTAACCTTTCAACGTGGCAGATAATAGGTTAAAGTTTTTCTTCCTCTTTCGTGATTGTGCGGGTAAGACCGTCACTTTCACTTAGTAGGATGGCTAAACTTTACCTATATCTGACCTGCGTGGAGGTTTTCCTCATTTTTTCCTTAAGAAATTTTCTATGTGTTCTGAATAAGTTAACCTTTCAACGCGCGGCTGTCAATAGGTTAATGTTCAGTTTCCTCTATCATGATTGTGCGGGTAGGACCGTCACTTTCATTTAGTAGGATGACCAAACTTTACCTATGACTGACCTGCGTGAAGGTTTTCCTCATTTTTTCCTTTAAGAGATTCTTGCCGTTTTTTGTGTTTATGCGGGTTTTGCCGCCTTCCACACGCAACGACTTCTTTTCACACTTATTTATGCGGTGAATACCGGCATATCAGTGTTTTGGATAAATTAACCGTTTGACGCGCGGTTGTCAATAGGTTAATTCGGTTTCCTCTATCATGATTTGTGCGGGTAGGACCGGCACTTTCATTTAGTGGGATGACCGAACTTCATCTATGACTGACCTGCGTGAAGGTTTGCCGTTTTTTGTGTTTATGCGGGTTTTGCCGCCTTCCACACACAACGACTTACTTCCCCACTTATGTATGCGGTGAAGACCGGCATATCAGTGTGGGAAGTTTATAAGTAAAAATGTTAGATCATCAGCGTCAATGTGATAAGGAGAATCATTTCCATTAGAAGTGGCTCTGGGCCTTTTCTTTTACAAGTTTGGAATTGATCTACATGCAGACAGTGTAATTGAGCTCCCTTCCATGTTCTTGGGAGTGTCATCGAGCCTTTCGAGCCGATATGCACTTGGTTCGGAATCTCGTTGTTTACGTAGTATGTAGTCTCCGACATTGAAGCTGCAGTTCCCCAACTGGGGTTCTATACGCATTAGCCTGCTCAGCGTTCATTACGCCACGAGGTGCGTGAGCGTCCCATCTCTGACAAATGCTTCGACAATGTCCTTCAAGTCTGCGCATTCCTCTGTGTTGTGGCCTCTTGTCCTGTGGAAGTCACAGAATTTGCTCTGATCAGCGTTGTGACGCTCTCGGATTATTGGAGCCTTTGGCCATGGGAGCCTCTCGGTGTCGAATATCTCGGTGACGCTTTTGGTGAGTGGCGTCCATCTGGAGTTCCGGTTCGACGACTGCATGTTATCCTTTCCGCCTAACCGAGGGTGCGAGCCGGATGAGGTGTCAAAGTTTACCCTTGACTTCCAAATGCCTAGCTTCCTCTTTTTGTTTAGTCGGGCGGTAAGGACATTGTTTTCTCTTGTTTTCTGGGTGAAGAGGTTTGTGCTTTGGGGAAGATCTCTACCCAGTTGCTTTTCCGTTTCCGTGAAGCGCTTAGCTGCTGTCATGATGGCATCCCATGTGGATGGCATGCCATCTTTCCCCGTTAAGGTGCGGATGAGCTCTGGGTCTTTCGCGCCCTTGATGAAAGCAGCGCGAACAAGATCTTCGCTAATACTGCCCAGACTTAGCTTCTTTGAGTTGAAGCGAGTGATGAAGTCTAGCAGAGATTCATCTTCCTCTCGGATGCAATTGAGGATTATCCATTGCTCTTCGGTATACTTTCTTTGTTGGCTGAACTTCTGTTGGAAGTCTGCCCAATCGTAGATGTGGTGGACCGGTAGACGGTCGAACCACGCTCTGGCTGCTCCAACCAGCGTCATCTGGAACATATAACACCACGTGAGTTCCGTCCAGTTGCTGACGGTTGCCCCCGCTATGAATCTGTTCAAATGATCGTCTGGGTCGGATATACCATCATAAGTGCCGATGTTGGACATCTGTTTGGCACTTCTTGGGGCGATTGCTTCCGCAATGTCCCTTGCAAACTTGGAGGTTCCCGCATTTGCAGCGGTTGGTCTGAAGGTTTTAGAGAAGTCACGTGGGTTTCCCCCCGCGTTTTTTGGTTTGAAGGTTTCTCCAAAATTCCTTCTTGGTTGGAAGTCCGTTTCCTTACGCTTCCCTTTCGTTCTATGGCGAGGGTTTACGTCAGTGTCGGATTCCTCCGAATCATCGTCCAAATACTCGCACTCATTGCTCATGTTGAGCTGTTGTCGAGTGCTTCCGAATTCGTCGGCCTGTTGGAGTGAACGTAAGCGTTCGTCCAACTCAGCTTGGAATTCTTTCTGACGTGCTTCCGCCCACGCTTTAACTTGATCAAGTGTTTGGTGGGGGAACCTCGTCTGTCGTCTTTCCGCCTGGGTATTAATGAATCCCAGGGGATGATTGTTTACTGCACTTGCCCCGGCTTGGGTAGCCGGGGTAGTGTTCGTAAAATTTACTGCACTTGCCCCGGCTTGGGTAACCGGGGTAGTGTTCGTAAAATGTGTGTACTCGCCGGTGTTTCCCCCAGTAGCTGGGGTTGTGGTTACCGGGGTTTCTTGGTCACTCGCTGGCTTTGGCAACGGAGTAACCTTAACCATCTTTCCAGAAGTTTGAAAAAACTGAAAAAGAAGTAGTTCTAGCTTTTATGCACGGATGGCGCCAATGAAGAAACACTAATTGACCCCGGGCAGATTACGGATAATCTGGGGGTTAAATAGATGTTTCCCACGAAGGGTTAGGTCCGGCAAAGATGGTTCTTCTAATGACCTGCAAAACAGACACCGTGAGCTCGTCACTGAGAAGGGGGGGGCGTACCTCCTTGTGACCACCCTCCGGCGTGAGAATCAGACTAGATTGCTCTTGAATATAAGTGTATATTAAGAGATTGCTAGAGAAGATAAGATGTGATAAGATAATGTAATGTCCATACCATTCCAAGGTGTTGGAGTATTTATAGCCGAAGGTAGGTTTCCAAGAAGGTACAGCCGGCTGAATAGTATTCCTGTTCTGCCAACTGTGGGCTACGCACATGCCATGCTGGTAGTTGGTGGGTAGGCAGCGGCTGATAGTGACCAGGCCGGCTGTGTACTATTCCTTTTCCACCAACTGCAGGCTATGCACGTGCTACGACAGGTTGGTGAGTAGGCAGCGGCTAATAGTGACAGGGGTTGGTGAGTAGGCAGCGGCTGATAGTGACCAGGCCGGCTGTGTACTATTCCTTTGTCACAGTGAGCTGTCGCTGCTTTGGTCAGACCTTTTGTCCATACCTCGTCAGGTACAGTACAAAAGGTCCTCCAGTAGCGTACGGACTGGCTCATTTGGGCGGGAGTGTTCCCGGCTTGCTCACTCCTTCAGGTGACATTACTGAATTATTTAAAAGTTAAGTGTCTTGTGCGTGTAGCCTTGCTGCGCGGGTAGCCTTCCCTGATGGCTAGTATCCGTTACTGCGGGAACAGGCGGAGTACGTCGACCATTGGGAGGCTTTTCCTGCGGGAACAGCTTGCGTACTGCGCGTAAGGACGTCACGTCTCTGAGCATGGTGGGTCATGCGGATCCAGTTGGTTTCTGCGCAGATGTCTCTCTTCAAGGTGAGTCTTGCGAGTTTAGCCTTTGCTCAGACGTCCCTGTTGAAGGTGAGTCTTGCAGGTTCAACTGCGCAGACGTCCCTCTTTGAGGTGAGTCTTGCGGGTCCAACTGGGCTCTGCTGGGATCTACCTCTTCAATGAGCATCAATGATTGTACCTCATGAAAGTACCTTGATTGGTGGCAATATCATATCACCATCCTTTTTCTAGCTATCTTCTCTTTGAAGGAAGAAGATTAAAAGTTATGTTGCTCATTTTCTTTGATGCATAATGTTTCTTATTGTAATTTATTCATTTACATAAGTAGCATAACCATAACATAACTAGTAAATAGGTTATTTTTATTCAACAAGATATGATCATTAACATCAACCTCATCCCAAAACTGAAAACGATTCACGCATATGAGTAATTCTAACACAACAATTGAAAACAAAACATGTCAATCTCAAAATGTTTTTTAAATTACTACATGTTCTCTCTCCACGCCTCGTCACACTAATACCTAACATGGTTAAGAGTTTACGGTTCTTAAACTATTTGGTTATAAAAATGACCTGAACAGCTCTCATCCGGGTGAGCTTGACAAAGAAAAATTCATTCATTTTGACTTTACTCTTTTTGTCAAAAGAACTTAGGCAAGAAAGAGATTGGGCATTCAAAAGAAGAATAAAGGCAAAAAAGAAAATTGGAATGATCATGAGGAATAGTATTCCTATATTCTAAAGGAACAAATGCTCAAATACAAACACATTCATAGAAGAAGGGCACACAAAGCTACTTTCCACAACCTACAATCATCTTTGAATCAGATGCCTATCTATTAGCAAATTCCAACATGTTTTCTTTCTATGTTTTAGGGCTCAAAGGTTGCTTTCTTCCTTTTATTTAAGCCCACAAACATTTAATGGATTTATGAAGAAGCTTCCCGACCCGACCCATTCGCACCCTTGTTTTTTTTGCTAAAAGTTTGAAACTTTATTGACACTCACAACTCACAAGAAAAGATAGAAAGTAACATTCTTGTGGATAACATCAGTTGATACAAAAACCAGCAAAAATAAAGAATAAGAAAATAAAAAATAAAAATCCTTTCTTGATACATCAAAATCTATTACACAAACAAACCAATCCAAATAAAAGGTTTGGATGGGAAAAACACATATGAAAGAAATAAGCAAACATATAGATATAAGTTGCTGAATCTATACACACACTTATGAGTCAAGAAAATCTCACTTTGCACCTTTGCCTTCATCTTCATTCAAGATTTGGTTTCTGAAATCAGCCGCCATTAATGGCAGACCCTCACGAAGCGTTATTTTAGGCTCCCAATTTAACATATTTTTTGCCTTGCTAATATCCGGTTTTCTCTTCTGAGGATCATCAGCAGTGGTCTCTCTGAACTCTATCGTAGCACTCGGGTCAACAGTTTCTTTGACCACCTAATATTAAAGATTATATCATCATGATTATTTTGTAAACTAGATATGTTAAAAAGGGCGAGCTGAAAGACGGGTTTGGAGCGGGAGTAGACAAACCTCGGCAAGTTCTAACATGGTGAACTCTCCTGGATTGCCCAAGTTGAAAGGTCCAATATGCTCACCTTCCATTAGTGCCATCAGTCCATCAACCTGAATTATTGTCAAATTATTTACCTTGTTTCACTAAAAATATCAAGATTATTTGACATGCAGAGTCAAACAGATTAATATTAACTGCAAAACTGATATGATTTTTTTTTTGAAAATCATACGCCAAAGAGAAGAACTTTGTGTTTTTTTCCCAGATGTTAGCAACCAACTTTAAACTTGGGGCATTATAGAAACTAATATAAACTTTATTACAGATTTTAGCAACCAGATTATATTTCTTGCTTTTTCTTGTTATATTTCATAGTTAGATCCTTTTTGCAATTGTTGACATAAATTTGTCGTTTTAGTTGTATATGTATATGTTACGTGGAGTATGATGAGAGTGTGACCTTCAACTATTAACTTTAAATAAGCAAATTAAATGTTCAAACTCGTAAATACATTTATTTTCTATTTTCTCTAAGTTAGAGATTTTTCTGCATATTTGAAATGTGATGTGGCAGCTGACATGGCATTAATCAGTGCCACCTCAGCAATCTACAAGTAGAAAAGGTTAAAATGAGATTAATTGCTAAAATGGGTAGCAGATTACCAAATTATAAGCTGATTTCCTGTTTTCGGCTTAATTTATAGCCGGTTGCTAAAATCAATAAAAAATGTAAATCTTGTCTCTATTTGTGCAAGTTGCCCCTTAAATAACTATCAGACTTAGATTTAAAACTAATCTCAGGCAATCTTACAATTTACATTAAACAAAAGGGTTATTAAAAGTTATCCTACAGCTAATGTAATAACATACCAAGTCAGAGACATACTGAAAACTTCGAGTTTGTTTTCCATCACCATAAACTGTCATTGGCTGTTTGCGAATGGCCTGCAAAACCAACTTATCTCATAAGAAATGTAACTATATACAAGATTCATAACAACCAGTAAGTGATCCTATATCATTTATCAATAATTAAAGAAGAATATGAAAAATTGCTTCGGTTTCACCTGTGAAACAAAGTTGCTGACAACACGCCCATCATCCAGACACATCCTAGGACCATATGTGTTAAAAATACGTGCTATCCGAACCTACAGTAAAAGCCATAATTTGTCACATTTCATGCTGCCACAACAGTGCTATGTTGTTTGAAATGTTCATATCATAAAGATACGGACTAAAAAAATAACGATATAATGTAATTATTCATTAATTACCTCAACGCCGTCACCTCGATGATAATCCATCGTCAAGGTTTCAGCAGTCCTTTTCCCTTCATCATAGCAGCTTCTAACACCTATGCAATATTATCATATATATAGTTAAAGGCATCACACAAACACAAAGTAACATAAGAATATAAGATAAATTTCAAATAATGGTTCACCTACTGGATTCACATGCCCCCAATACGTCTCCTTCTGAGGGTGCTCAAGTGGGTCTCCATACACCTCACTTGTGCTGGTAAGCAAAAATCTTGCCCCTATTCTCTTGGCAAGTCCCAACATGTTCAAAGTGCCCATCACATTGGTCTTGTAATCACATTAGTTAAGGAATTCTAAACTCTTATCACTTCAAATCCACATAGTAATTAAAGAAATCATACCAAAACACTAAATCAAAATGTGACCTTTTTACTTAAATCTACACTTCAAATAGCAGTTACAAATGGAAAGCCGGTTCAAATTTGGTATCTATACAAGTTCTTTAATTTTCACAGCATAATATAACACAACCGGATGCTAGTATTTCGACCATAGCCTCATATGCATGTTATAACCATATTTATACAAGTTCTTTAATTTTCACAAGAAAATATAATGCAACCAGATGCTGATATTTAGGCGATAGAGACCCTCGTATACATGTTATAACAAAATCTATCGATAAACTTGAAAAATTAATAATCACTAGCCTAATGAAAAATGATAACACACATCAGCAATCCATAAAGATATCCATAGTCAAATTCATAAAGAGAACAATAAAATTGGTAAACGTTATGATTTTAGCTCGAATATACTATAACATTAAGGTGAAAAATCCTGCTGTTATGCATATGAATGTGAGCACTAAGTTAATGCAAATGCATACATATAAAGTTATAAACTACATGTGTATCAAACTATCAATAACACTAACAGCAAATATTAAAGACCTGAAAAAAGGATATAATGGTTTTAACCGGATTATACTTATAATGCACGGGCGAAGCCGGACAAGCCAAATGATAGATCTGATCAACCTCCAGCAATATAGGTTCCACCACATCATGCCTAATCAACTCAAACCTAGGGTTCCCAAAATGATGCATCACATTCTCTTTTCTCCCAGTAAAAAAATTATCAATCACAATCACATCATCACCTCTAGCAATCAACTTATCCACCAAATGACTACCCACAAACCCAGATCCACCGGTCACCACCACCCGCCGCCTCTTCCGGCCAATACTCACCGGAACCCTAACGGAGCGGTTGAAATTAAAAACCGAGTCTTTACGTGAGATCTCAACTGGGTATTCAAGATTCCGGATTTGGGTATCTGGGTCGGTGGAATTAGAGGGTTTGAAGATGACGAAGGTGGATCCGATTAAGATTCCGATGAGGATGAATAAGAGGCGTTGTTCTTTGAGGAGGTAATTGATGGATCTTGGGATGTATCTGGAGGATGATGAGGGGTGTTTTAGGGATTTTGGAGAGTATGGTAAGGGTTCGGAAGTGGGTGATTCTTCATCTCGGCGTTGGTTTGTGATTGATTGTTTGTGTAATTGTTTCATGGTGGTGAGTGTGGAGATTTGTGGGTTTTGAAGATCTGTAGTGAAGAAGAAGAAGAAGTGGTTTGTTGCTAGTTGAAGCTCACATGGTGGGTAAATTGTAAAAAGTGAAAAGAAAAATGTTCGAAAATGATAGTTTGATTTCGGCTTGGTTTGGAAATGAATTGTTCGGCTTGGTTCGGTTTAAAAACAAGCCAAGCACGAACAAAGTTTCGTTTGGTTTGGTTCAGTTCGTTTTGCTCGAATTGTTTTTAATTTGTTAGTTTTATATAAAAATTTTATGTATATTTATAAAAGTATACTATTTTTTTAAGTTTTTAAAATATTCATTTTTTATGTTGACTTCAAAGTTTAAATTAATCGTAGTCAGTCGTTTAATATATATTTACTTGTTAACTTTGAGTTTTAGATGCTTTAAAGTTGGAAGTTTAAACATTTTAGAGTTGAAAGTTTAAATTAATATATTTTGGAGTTTTAGAAATTTAAAATATAAAATTTTGCATGAAATCAAGCAAAACCAAGCCGAACCAAGCCAAGCGGTTTTAAACCAAACCAAGTTTAAGCATAAAAATATCGCTCATTTTTTTTTAAATTCAATCCGCTCAGTTCGGCTCACTTTCAAAACAAATCAAGTAATCCAAGTATGAACAAGCCTGCGTTCGGTTCGGCTCGGTTTATGAACAGCCTAATTGAAATTGACATTAATTTCTTTTAGGTTTATTGGATTTTAATTATTTTAATTTTGTTTTATTGGTCAGGATTTAGGAGTATTGTTCGGGTTTTTTAATCAGGTTTTTCGAGTTGTGTGTTATAGGAATCCTACTTGATTACTAAACCAAATAAGATTCAAGTTAATTGGTTTCGAGTTATTTGTTTTGGGTTTATCGGGCCAGGGTTAATATGTATTCGGTTTTCTAAATACAAGTCGGAATACATAGTTTACAATTTAACTTAACATGGTATTCATTAGATAATAAGCACAAAACGCCAAATATAAAAACTCTCAATATGTTAATCCGTTTATACTCATGCACCAAACACATATATTAACTAGAACTAGAAAATGCCAAATCAAATAAGCACAGAGTCTAACCATAGCGTGTAAACTAAAAAGAAAACGTTAAATTGGCATGTTCACAACAAAATAATACCATATAAATACATAAATACAAACAATAAAAATAAACATACAAACAACAAAAATAAACATATAGGAAGAAAATCAGGCTTTTCTATAGATTATGTATGTATGCGTATAAGTGTCATTTTATATGTAAATTTGGGTTAATCGAGTTGACTTGATTAAAATTTTTTTTAACCCAGTTTCCGATTCGAATACTACCTTTGGTTTTCGATTCCATTTTAATCGGGTCTAGGTTAATTCAGGTTGTGTTCGGTATTCGGATTTCGGATAAAAATGACACCCCTAGTCCGAGAGTTTTAAAAATTGTTAAATGATGTTTAGTTAAGATAAAATTGATGCTTAAGCAGGGTCATTGATGGTCAATTAAATGCTTCTTAAACATGATTTTTTAATCAATTACTTATGTTGTACACATTTCATTGTGTCTGCATGGTCTTTTAAATAAATGTACATTCCCATCAGCGTTGATAAAACCCTGTCACCAAAGAAAAAAAAGAAAGAAAAACATATTTCGAAGCTACTGTAAATGCATGGACGGTTAGTAAATCACGTGTCATGACGCCAAGAACGAGATAATGGGTTTCCCATTTCTTTCCACAAAGACAAAAAAATCAAGTTCTACCAAATCTTCAGGGAACAAGGAGCATGGGAGCATGGTGGGTAAATTATCAATTCCACTATCCATATATTGAACAAAAGGATCTAATTACAATAGAGAGGTGGGTAAGCGGATAACAGGCTGTGCCGCCACCGCTTTTGAATGGCAAAACCGGTCCTACTGAAAATAAAGTTATAGTTATTTGGTGTCGATAAGTTACTGTGCACGACCCGCTGAACTATTTTAAGAAACGTAATAGCTTTGGGGGCAAGGGCCCAAATATATCAAAAGAAAAAGGAATGAAGACGTGTTGATTATCGGCATATGCACCATACATCCCGAGTTGGCTAGTTGGGTCAAAAACCAGTTCACAATGGCTAGAAATGGTCATATATAGCCATTAGAAAATGGTCAAAATGGCTACTTTTGTTCACAAACTATTAACCTATTAAAAATAGCTGGCTTCGGTTAGCCGGTTCTAAATTCGTTTTTGCTAAAGATAATGTCAGACGAGTCCCTAACCCATGGTTAAATTTCAGTTACAAACCTTTTTAGTATAATGGTTCGATTCCGGATTCCGTTAACTGGTTAAGATTTGCAAACTAGCTTCACCTCAAAATCTCAAATTATCGAACTTTCTATGATATAGCAATTGGGCTACTTTGTAAAAAAGAAACTAGCCTTACAAGCCTATAGAGCCCATAAGTGAGACTCATAACTGGGCCACAAGTTGCCAAGCTTTAGTTATAGTATATATATATTTTTGCTTCTTTTGTTCTGTTCCTCATGTTATGCCCATTAGGACATTAGTAGCATGTCTCTGCTTTCAAGAAAACTAGAGGTTTCTCGCGACGGCTTCCTATAAAACTAACAATAGAATCGAACACTTCTAGTATATAAAAAAGACAAAGAAAAAACTAAAAACTGACCCTCGAAAAATTCAAACCCGCAATAAACATAGTGCAGCACAACTACTTGACCACCACACCACCTTACCTTTACATTGCTTGATTTAGTATGAAATCTATAAATACATAGATCTATTTATATTTAAAAAAAAACTAAAAATCAGCCGAGGAGCAGGTTCGATCTCGGGTCTATCGGTTGACAACAATATAACTGTAGCACTATACCACATTGCATTTACATTACCTTCTTTAGTTTCATATCTATAAATACATAAACTAATTTCGGAATATTAAAAAAGCAAGGTTAATCATATATATATATATATATATATATATATATATATATATATATATATATATATATGTAATGAATCCTAATATAAATCACAAAGCAAGGTTAACCAGATATATATTCTAAAGAGACTTCTAGTAGTTTTTTATTTTATTTTATTTGTAACGATAACTTTCTTGTATGTGTATTATGACAGATTTCTAGTTAAAATTAATATAAGTTAACAAGTTAAAAACATGAACCAACTATTAACTAGTAGGATTTAAACAACATACACTTGAAAGTCATACGAAACACGAAGGAAATAGTCTCAAGTGAAAAAAGTTTCTTTATTCTTAATCAAATTTTTAGGTTTCTGTTTTACCTAAATTTTGTTTTTATAAGCCTGATCTCGAATCCAAAGGTGTAGGTGATTAGTTATACTCCAATGATTTGATTCCGTCGTTTTACTTCTTAAGAGATTAACACTTAGGTGTTGTTTGTTTTTTCAATGGCAAAATGTCTGCAGTTTGCGGACCACATCTGCAAACATCTGTAGAATAAAAGGTGGATCAAACCTCTGAAGTCTGCAAGTAGAAGACTGTTTTTTTAACTTCTGCAAGCTGTTATAATAAACTTAAATAAACCGAATTTTTTAAATTTAAAAAAGGTCGTTAATATCAAAATTGAAATAATAGTCAAACAACACTGAAATAATATTCATAAAATCACAATAACATTTTTTTACAAACTTCCTAATGAAACAAGATCTTCATTGTATCTAAACTTTCTACAAACTTTCTTAAACAAAAAACTAATAATAATTAAAAGTGTAACAAAAAACATTCTAGCAAAGGATAAACAAAAGAACCAACATAGTGTTCTTCAAACTTAAAAGTGAGTGGTATATCCTCCACCTACAAACATTACATCAAGTTATTAAAATGATTCATGTTATTAAGATGATTTTTTTTTTAAATTATAAAGATTTTATTTCTACTGATGAAACATAGATATTACATCAATATAGCAGGTAGGCGGGCAACAAGCTGCGCCGCCACCCCTTTCTGAATTGCAAACCCTAACCTGCTAAAGACATACCCCTGCCCCTTTGGAGTCGACACATTGCTATGCACAACCTTTTGGACCCTGGTTAGAAAACGGATAGCTTCCGGTGCCAAGGAGCCAAATGTATCAAAAGCCAGAGGGACAAAAACATGTTGGTTCTCTTCGCAGGCTTTAGCATGTTTCTCCACCTTCTTCGTTTCAGCCCTTTTTATTGCTTGCCCGGCTACAAACCCATTATCCCTCAAACCAGCCTATTTGAAGAAAATCTTATGTGATAAAATAAAAAATTATAACAAATGATAACATGTGATTACTTGAAATCAAAATAAACGGGATTCAATGCATGAAGAAAGTAAAGAAAAACATCAATATGGAGGTGCGACATGGGGCGGCGGAGGTGTAACAATGGAGGAGAGGGGTGTTGGGAGTTGCTAGGGTATAAGGAAATAGAACAGAGGATATGGGATGGGAAGAGGCTAGAAGATACTAGAAACACTTGGTTTAGTTCTGTAGCAAGAAGATGACAGCAGACCTTTTTTTAATTTTTAATTAAAGGTCTTTTGAAAAACAAACATTTTACAGACCTAAAAGTCTGCGCGTGATCTGCGCAGGGCAAACAAAAGAGGTAAAGAAGACATTTTCTAAAAAAACAAATACCTCCTTAGTTATATTCTACTAGAACTATACCACTATACGATGTGTAGCTTTTTGATTGTTATTACCGTAATTCTTTTACTAAATTTAAAAATATTAGACACGTCAAATATTATGAAGTAAATTGCGTTATACAAAGAGTGTATTTTGCATGTCTCAATTAATGAATGAAATTTTTGGGTTCGGACATTTCTGGTTTATTAATACAAACCCGACAACCTGCTCATCTTTCGATAGCTTTAATGAACATAACTTCTAATATATACTCATTTGCAGTTTGCACGTGCGAGGAACACGTTTGTGGATCCGACCTTCAATCATGAAATTTATAATGGCCCCTCATCTTTAAATGATTGTACGTATTACAGTTTTTGTGTTTCATCAAAAAATGAATATGTACCAAATATTTGTGACAACCTCAGTTCAACCCAACCCAACTCAACTGATTCAAGTTCTTAGCAAACTACTTGAGCTATCTGAAAAATATTACAATCGCACATAGTTTAAAAGCATATTTTGCGATCATATGAATTCTATTGGAATTGTATGTTTAATTTGAGCTTGTCTTTTGAATTTTTAACCCTAACTCAAATTCGTTAAAGTTTTACTTAATCAAAACATATTGCATAAAGTATGGGCATGTGTATTAAGTATGGGCATGTGTATTGAGAAAGCTAAAAGTCTTACATATCTAACTTTTTGTAAAAGTGAAATTTCAAAACTATTATTCTATTACGTGTACGGATAAAAAGTCAAAATAGGTCGCTTTCAAATTCCGTCGTGCATATTCGTCACATTGTTAATGTTCAAATATTTGTGACAACCTCAGTTCAACCCAACTGATTCAAGTTCTTAACAAACTACTCGAGCTTAGCTGAAAATTATTACAATCACACATAGTTTAAAAGCATATTTTGCGATCATATGAATTCTATTGGAATTGTATGTTTAATTTGAGCTTGTCTTTTGAATTTTTAACCCTAACTCAAATTCGTTAAAGTTTTACTTAATCAAAACGTATTGCATAAAGTATGGACATGTGTATTGAGAAAGCTAAAAGTCTTTCATATCTAACTTTTTGTTAAAGTGAAATTTCAAAATACTATTATTCTATTATGTGTACAGATAAAAAGTCAAAATAGGTCGCTCTCAAATTCCGTCGTACATATTTGTCCCGTTGTTAATGTTCAAAACCTACTTATGAAAATACATATGCGATAACTTATAAGTCGAGTGTACTACGCAAATATCAATTTACAAAATCCTAATCAATTTATAACAGAAAATATTGTTTATATTGCCATATCATAGTTTTGTTTATACATTTTTACTCTATAGAAGTGTTATTTGTTCTCATATTTTTGTTAGTTACATTTTAAGTTATTTCATATAACGGTTATTTTTAGTATTCGTCTTGGACACTTGTAGTCTCCAAGACATCCTGGTAATCAGTTGTACGTGAGGAACAAGATTGTGGAGACGACGTTCAATTCAACCCATAGAAATTGTGGCTTGATGTTAACATCTCCATGAGTATTGAGTGTGAATGAATTCAGTAACACGCAAGCTAAAGGAAAATTAAAATGAGTTATTTTCTACTTTTCTGTCAATAAATTCAACTCCTCAATAATTCAATCAATTACTCAATCAACTTTTAGTACGTACGGTATTAGATCTTTGTTTCAACTAGTTATAACTATATGATCATATATTATCTTTTAGATCATTTTCGTTTGTTCAACTTTGTTGAAATTTGATTCATTTTATATTATGGTATTTTTTTTTTGAGCTTTTTTCAATTTAGTTGAATTTAAAATCCGTTGTAGCTTGATATCAAGTCAAACTTTATCGAGCTTAACCTAGAATTGGAATACAAAATAAGATCTCCAATGTATACAATTAAATGGAGTTTTAATGATCTTTACATAATTTTACAAGCTTTCAAACCATACTTTTTTAAGCGACGAACATACGCAAAACCCTTGGAATACTCTCAGAGTACGATGTTGCAAGACCTAATCTACCTAGTGGTGCTTCACCTAGACTCAAAACCCAAGGCACTTGTTTGGGATTCGAAACGTTATGCCAAACGGACTCTTAGAATAATCTAAAGTAAAACTCTTGACCACTTCATCAAAGCGAGAATGACAAAACAAAATAGATTCTTACTTTTTTATATTTTTCTCACTTATTGAAAATAAAACGTAATACCAAAATACTATTTTTTTTAAAAAGTTGAAAGCTATAAAATCAACGGGTCCCTCTCAGTTTGGTCCGTGACATATTGTAAGCTTGCTAATAACTTATTTATGAAGACATTTGGCATCATAATTTGGTGTAACAATTTAAATGTACTCGTACTTCATGTTAAGATTAAACTGTTGTTTAGGTCGGCTCTAAAAATATTAATCAACTTAAACTCTTTTAAAAGATAACTATCATTATCTCATTCCATTACTCGTTTTTATTACTAAAAAACCTTACATGACAAAATTCTTTCAATCTCAGTTGATTTATATTTAACTTCAGTTCCGCTATTAATAAACGCGACATAACCAATTCTACTTTAGGTTATGTGTTATACACCTTTTGAAGGGGCCGAGGTGGGTGAGAGGCATGTAGGCCAAAGTGGTGTGGAACGTTGCTCTCAGCCTCTCATTCACCGTGAAGGGCGTGGTCGGTGGATTTGTGGCTGGCTCGATGGAGCGTGGGGATCTAATATGATAGTTGGGGACGATTTCCAAAGATAAAAAGGAGTTGTTTGTTGGCTCTCAACTAAAAAGCAAATAAAAAAAATTAAAATTAGTTTCTATAAATACCAAGCATTTTATTTTCTTCAAACCTCACACACTCTACTCTTATATTTACTCTATATAATCACTCTAAAGTAAAGAAAATAAATTTATCATCCTCATTGCATGATTCTTCCAAGGACGAGGAAGTATCTATTGAAACGGTTGAAGCCGTGGTGCAATTAATAATTCAAATTGCTGAAGGTCCACGTTCGCATACAAGATGAGCTCAAGTTAACTAGGATTGCGAGATTGTTGATAATCATCTGGTACGTGATTATTATTTTTTTTGACAATCCCATGCACGATAAAAAATTATTTATGCGTTGTTTTCGAATGAGTTGACTAGTATTCTTAAAAACAGTTAGCAATTTAGAGCATGAGTTTGATTTTTTTTTTCAACAAAGGTAGGACACTAGAGGTAAGTTTGGCTTTATCACTTTACAAAAGTATGAATCCGCAATTCATCAACTTGTGCACAACACTAGAACTGACTCATGTGATGTATATACCATAATACGAAGATGTCATAAAATATTTGTGTAAGCGAGCCTGTCATTTATATAGTTTAAAATTTATTTTTAATAATTATTATTTAATATGTATGATGTTATGAAAAAATAAGTAAAAATGACTATATATATATATTATTTTATACATAAAATTATAATATATAGAAAAAATATAAAAATAATTATAATTATATAAAAATAACTGATAAATAGTAAACAAGCCGAGCCCCGAGCCATGCTCGAGCTTGAAAATCTACTCACGAGCCGAGCTAGACCTTTGAAAATAGAACTCGAAACGAGCCAAACTCGAGCACTGTGTAAGTTATACGAGTTGAACCCGTGCTTAGTTAAGCTCGGGCTCGGCTTGTTTATAATGTAAGCTACTTATGAAAAAAATGAAAAACCTTATGAAGCAATAATGAAAAAAATAGTAAAGTGAAGTTCAATTCTCTATTTAATGTTTTAATTTAGTTTATCATAATTAGTTAATTAAACCATTTTTTTTGGCAGCTATATGTAGGATTTTTCAGACCAACTGTAGTTCACACATATAAGGACATAGATTAAGGAATGAAATTTAAAGAAGTAAAGAAAAGGAAGCTGGTCCTTTTAATTTGTTAAGTTTTGTCGTGCTTCCGGAAGCTAGGCTAATTATTTTAGTTTACATTGATCGTTGACCATTCAACAATATATTAGGGAGTCCATAGGGTAAGGTGCTGGTCTTTGAATGTAACGAGACTTAGTGATCGGCTCATATCTTTATGCATTCAAATACAACTCAAACCACACAAGAAATCATGTATTTATATAACATGATCATCATGTACGAATACCTACAAAATGCAAACCAGTTTAGTGCGTATCACTATTACATGTTGGTTAATAATATAACATGCAGATAACTGATATAAGTAGGAAAACCAACTATGGTTATATATAATCTTAGGAGTCCGAAAAAATTATGTTAATCCAAACAACATATGAAAGACTATTAACTTAATCTAGATTGAATGCCCTTAAATTGCATATGTAATTAAATATTGTGGAAAGTATAGAACTTGACCCGAGTATGTTCACATAAATAATTTAAGCTATATGCTAAACCATTAATTGCCCTGGATTGAATATTGACCAGCAGCAAAAGTGAACAAATGGATAAATAAGTTATTAAACTAATTGTCCAAGAAAATTCCAGAAAAAGACTCGTGAACACTGGATGAATAGGGATTTGTTCATTATTTTCCACCCTCAAAACTTCTCCAAAACGCCTAAAACACCACCCCGGGACGGTTTTTACGTTCAAAAACTCTTCCAGCATTTTGGGCACAACGCTGGATAAAATAAATAGTGAGGCCAAGGAGAGAAACCGGCAAATGAAGATGAGAGGTGGGGGCGTTTTGACGTTTTCCACTACGGGTGCCTTTACAAAATAATTATAATTTCGTATATGCCCGTACAAAGCAGTTACCCTTCATTCATTGATAACAATTTAATAAATGACTGTTTTACTGTTATTTTTCTAAAATTTTAACTTTCAAGCATGTCCATTTTTTAATGAATAAACCATTCTACCAATTTCCATTATATAATGTGTTAATATCGTATGTTATTATTTTAATTATGAACGGCGTTTCTCATCATTAGCGACAACCAAATCATCTCTCGTCACTTCTTTAAAAATCAAAATTGCAAACGCTTCGAAGGTTTGTCACATCAAATTGTCTACATTGTAAACATTTTATTGCATTTAACCAAACAGGGTAATATGATCATTTTTTAAATTGTTTTTAATGAATTGGACATATTATATATTATTAGGAAGTGATAGGTCATGATCTGCCAGAAAGTGGTTCATTTGAACATGCTCTTGTTCAAAAGATATCTTTGGCGCATAACTTTGATTCTTGCACGACATACATGTTTTTAAAGGGACATGTGTTCTTGTGTTGCCTTGACGCTGCTAGTCACCATGTCAGAAGTATTGCATAACTGATTGAGTGGGCTTTTGATCATCTAGATGTTATATCAATCCATCAATATATGTTACGGGCATATAACAATTTTAAAACGGTTATATACCACTATATAGGCATATATGCAGTCACATTTGTGGCTTTATATGAGCCTATACCAGGCCACACAATCATATAATATCAATTCAAGAAGAAAGTTATTATAAACATAAGGCTATCCGCTATGGTGGGGGGCTTCGAAGCCCCTTCACGGTGCCACGTTATCGCCTCGTAGAAAACGTGGTTTCGAAGCCCATCCCGTTATGGTTTAATACCCCTTGCCTGGGCGCCCCCAAAATATATATGTGTGTGAGTGATGAGGAAAGAGAGGGCCCACCATCACTCCTTCCGCGCTGGTCTTGTGAGTGATGAGCTACTACCGTCACTATTGTAGTGTTTTTTTTTTGTAAAAAGTATTTTAAGATATGAGTGTTTTTATTATTTCTATTTCATTTCTACAATTTTTTTGGATACCAAACAACAAAAAGTAATAATTCATTTATTCCTATGGGTTAGCCAAACAAGACAAAAGAATGGTAATGATACATTTCATTCTCTTGTCCATTTCATTCCTTCTCCCATTCCGTTCCCCCTTCATTCAATTACCTCCAACTAAACATACTTCAAGTCTCTTTCTTATTACTCCACTAGTAACTCATGGCACCACTAACTCATGACGCGGGTCAAAGTTATACATACTATTATTTTAAATCAAGCAATCTTCCTCTTTCTTAATTCGGTGTAATAACTTAATGATTATCAGTTTATCTATCATTATCTATTATCATATTCTTATCCACATAAGAAAAAAAAATCCACATTGAATAAAAAAAAAAAAAAAGAAAACCCAACCGGCACCACCCTCTTATCCAAACCACATCCAAAGGCGCATCAAAGGCGTGGAGTTGGAGATGGTTTCACGCAAATTCATACCCACTTGACTTACTCATTAATTAATCCAAGTGATCATGCGCAAATTAAGTAGTATTTTAATCATAATAAAAGCATGTGCGTTAAGTTTGATCGATAAGTTATAAGTTGTAACCATGAAGGAGTACAGTGGAAGGAAATGAAGCCGAATTTTCCAAGTCATTCGACCCAACAAGAATATATCATTTCCATCTTCCAGCTGGAAGAACATGTGCTGCTGCGTAAGCCTCTCCCATGCGTTTGATCATCCATGGCACGTCATATATGACACGTTAAAAATCAGATATCATATCTTAGGATTCTACAGTCTCCGCTAAAACATATTTAAAACGGCACAAATTTTAAGGAAAATTCCTAAAATGTTTCATTGATAGAGAGATTCTATTTTGGGAAAATTCCCAAAATAAGCATTTTTGAAAACAAATTTCTAGTTTTAGGTATCATTTGCAAAAAATTCCAAAAATAGGTATTATAAACTAGTCGTGACGAGTAGTTTGTAGAACCAATTAAACATTGCCACGTGCCCTTAAACTAACCGTAACGAGCATGTTCACCAATCATTTACTCGTCACGACTAAATAAGTTTCATGCCTCGTAATCAACGCCCACTAGTTATTTAAAAGTCATTTAGTCGCGACGACTAGTTTACTCGATTTACATTCCCTACACGAGTAGTTTATTAATAGTCAACACGTCACGACTAGTTTAACCTTATAATCTATTCGTCGCAACTAGCTTAACCTTATAATCTACTTGTCGCGACTAAATGACTTATGAATTACTCGTGGGTGTTGATTACGAGGCATGAAACTTATTTAGTCGTGACGAGTAATTGATTAGTGAACGTGCTCGTTACGGTTAGTTTAAGGACACGTGGCAAGTTCGGATTGGTTTCTATAAACTACTCGTCACGACTAGTTTATAATACCTATTTTTAAAATTTTTTACAAATGATACCTAAAACTAGAAATTTGTTTTTACAAATACTTATTTTGGGAATTTTCCCTTCTATTTTTGTCGCCTTAAATAAAAGTTTCAGACACATCCCCTACAAACACATCTTTGACGATGTGTTAGGCCTCAACGCGTCCTTTATGACTTGGCCTGTTTAGCCACCAAACGCATCTTTCACGACCTGCTAGCTTCCAACGCGCGCCTTTCACGACCTGCTAGCCTCTAATACGTCTTTCACAGCATATTTGGCCTATTAATTGTTTTTTAATATTACATTATTGTAATTAAATTAATAATATTTGTCATTTCTTTTATAACTTGTAATATAATTCTACATATAATTTTAAATATGTTGTTTGAGACGTGCTTATTTTTTCTATATGTTGTCATAAATTTTATTCAAAACAGAATGTCAAATTGATATTGAAATGTTCAATAAATGTTTAATAAAATTTGTCGTGTCTCAATTTAAGTAAAATTTATGCTAACACGTAGATAAAAATAAGTAAGTCTCAACGGTATATTTGAAACTTTATAAAACTTTATACATTACAAGTTATTGAAAAACCAAATATGAGTAAATTAATTATAATAATGTAATATTAAAAAAATAATTAATAGGGCTAACGTGTTGTGAAAGACGCGTTAGAGGCTAACAGATCGTGAAAAACGTGTGTTGGAGGCTAACAGGTCGTGAAAGACACGTTAATGTCTAACACGTCGTCAAAGACGTATTTGTAGGAGACATTTCTGAAAACTTTTATTTAAAGTGATAAAAATGGAACCTCTCTCTATTGAGACATTTTGAGAATTTTCCCCAAATTTTAATAGTGTTACATATTAATTATAAATGATGTTTATAAATGTTAAACTTAATAATTTTAATTACTTAAATAGAATAAAATGAAAAAGTATTGCTTATATTTCTATCACTAACATTTTTAATTTTTCCCAGATTAAATTGCTAATTTTTTTTACAAAATTTAATTAATAATTCATCAATATCATGTTAAATTTAAACAAGTGTGAAAAATTCAAGACCATAAACCAAAATTGAAACTTAAAATCACTTTTATGCAGCCATCAGAAGTTTATCTGGGTGTTCATCGGGTTTTAGCATAAAGCTTTTCTCCTTTTCTCCTTGGTGTCGAATCAACAAGTGCATATCATTAAAAAGAAAGAACTTCTAAGATCGAACATGGATAAGTAAATGCTATAACCATTTGTGAGAGACATCGATAATAATAATAATAATAATTTTTATGCAAAAATAAATAAATAACTAAATAATTTCGTGAATTTTCTTTGCCTGCTGCAATTTAACAACGAACTGCATAACCGTGTTTTATCGTACAACGGACTGGTGAACACATTTCTATTTACGCTTTTATGACTTGAACTAATTTAACATCGAACTCGGTTGTGAAGAAAAGTTGTCGTACGATGAGCTGGAACATTTGTGTCTCCCACACAAAACGAATAAAAGTCAAAAACCGTTACCCAAACAGAAACTTTGTCTTTTAGATTGCGGTCTACGCTTCTTGCTTTCTCTCTCGTCTATATATACCCCACACGTCACCTTACAATATTATTATTATTCACATCCAAATTCCACATTTCATTATTTTCCTCACACACCAAAACTTTCAAATTTCATTTTAAAACATTCAACACCAACCATTCAATATTACTCATCTTTACCACTATTCATTATTAATATCACTATTCATCAACAATATGAAGAAATTTTGTTCATCTCCAATTCGATCTTCATCTTCTTTCCTAGCTCATTATCCATCTCCTTCACGATTCAGCTTACCAGCTCCCAGTAAAAGCTTATCAGACTCGGTGATGCTCCAGACTATGGAGGTCGCCAAGCCTATTATTGTCAAGTGGGACCCGGAAGTCTCGACCTACGCGAAGGTCACTTCGCTGTTCTACGAGAACCGTAGGGAGGCTTCCGAGTTTATCAAGCTTGTAAACAAGCTTCATAAAGCGATGCATGCATTAGCTGCTGAGAATTCAAACTCTGATATGCTTATCAGAGCTCAGCATCTAATGCAGATCGCTATGAAACGATTGGAAAAAGAGTTTTATCAAATTTTGTCGTTAAACCGAGCGCAATTGGACCCGGAATCCGTTTCCACTCGCTCGTCTCGTACCTCATCGAGTTTATCCGATTTCGCTGATGAATCCGATCATGATGAGATACGAGTTGCTGCGGAATTGATTACGGAGGTTGAAGATGATGCTGAAGGAGCCATGAAAGATCTAAAAGCAATTGCGGATTGCATGATTTCCTCCGGTTATGGTCGAGAATGTGTTAATATTTACAAAGTTATACGTAAATCGATTGTCGATGAAGGTATATATAAGCTTGGATTTGAGAAGTTGAAGCCTTCACATGTTCATAAAATGGATTATGAGGTTTTAAATCTCAAGATCCAGAACTGGTTGGACGCGGTGAAGATTGCGGTGAAGACGTTATTTTACGGCGAAAGATTGTTATGCGATCAAGTTTTCGCGTCGTCCGATTCGATTCGTGAAGCTTGTTACACCGAAATCACAAAAGAAGGAGCTTTAATATTATTCGGGTTCCCGGAAAATGTAGCGAAAAATAGTAAGAAGTCACCTGAAAGAATATTCCGGTCACTTGATATGTACACCGGAATAGCTGACCGGTGGCCGGAGATTGTATCAATATTCTCATTTCAGTCGACGACTGTCATCGTCAATCAAGCGCTCAACTCGCTTGTCAAACTCGGTGAGTCGGTTAGACTCGACCTCACCGAGTTTGAGACATTACTCAATAAAGAGTCGTTGAAAACCACTGTCGCCGGAGCCGGAGTACACAAGTTTACATCCGACACGATGGACTACCTCTCGCTTCTAGGGGATTACGGCGTGCTAGCCGACATATTATTAGAAACTCCGCCGCCGGAAAAAGTTCCGATGCCGGAAAATTTTTTCGATAAATCGGTTTTGGAAAACTCTCCGGCACCCACGGTGTCGTTGTGGTTAGCGTGGCTCGTATTCGTCGTTGTATGCAAACTCGATGGGAAAGCGAAGCATTACAAAGACGTGTCGCAATCGTATTTGTTTCTCGCTAATAATCATCAACATATTATTTCCAAAGTTCGATCATCGAACCTCCGATATCTATTAGCGGATGACTGGATTACTAAACGTAAGGCAGATGTAAAAACGTTCGCTGCAAATTATGAACGAGTCGCATGGGGCCACGTCATTGATGCGGTACCTAAAAACTTTAATGCGTTGACCGGAGACCAAGTCAAAGATTGTTTCAAGAGAATAAATACTGTGTTTGAAGAGACTCATAGGAAACAGTTGGCGGTGGTCATACCGAACGGTAAGCTTCGGGATGAGATTAAAGTCTCGGTTGTGAGAAAACTGTTGTCCGTGTACACAGAGTTTTACAATGTGAAGAGAGTGGAGATGGGGAAAGCGAGAAAGTATGTGGGAGTTGTGAAGTACGCGCCTGATGATATTGGGAACGCGCTTTCGGATTTGTTCTTTGGGACCGGGAGCGGGTCCGGGTTGGCTTCTGTGTCGGTTTCTTCGTCCTCGTCGGAGTCAAGAAAGTCGCTTTCTCGATGAAGAAGGTTATGTGATGCCGTACATGTTTTATTTAATAATTGTGATTTTTGCCCCCACCCGGGATTGTAGGGGATTGTATGTATGTGTAAATACAATATGTGTCCCTTTCACTTGGGAATATGAAGTACAATCGGATCGATCCGTTAATAAAAAAATTACTATTTGAGATTAGATATTAATTTTTAATAATTGTTTTATTGGATGGATTTAGAACTTTGAAGTATAAAATTTGTGGGTGACTCCATGTTTGTTGCATAGCAATCTTGTTTTTTAATTTCTTTGTTTAAATGATAAAAGTGTAACTGAAAACCAAAGTTACGTATAAAATGAGATATATATAAACGGGAAGGGTGATATATATGAGAAATCAAAATCAAATCGAAAGGCAGAATAAGAATCAGAAGGACGTGATATTATGGAGAGAAAATATTATAAAACATATGCCTGACGTGTCTTTGAATTAGTTAGCAATGTTTTAAGGATATCGAGTTCATTCATAAATCATAACTAGAACAAATATATTTTTTTTTTAGAAATGAATTATAATCCTTTCTCATAAAACCAACCAAATGATTTATATTGAAGTGGCAGGTAAGCGGGCAACAAGCTGCGCCGCAACCCCCTTTTAGATAGCAAACCCAATCCTACTAAAATGAAAGTTTTGATTCTTATGAGCCGATAAATTATTATCCATGACTTTTTGAACTCTTATATTTTCTAAAAGCACCTAACATGCAGATCGAATGTTAAAACGAGTTTTTTTTTTGGGAACGACCAACTAAGTAACGCTGGGTACTCTGTACGCGGCTCCCATCGGCTAAAGTTAGCTCGAGCCGGCCACGAGTCCGGGTGGACGGAGCCCCTAATGGTCCACCTATTGAGGGATTCCCCGGATAAAACCCAACCCCCACGCCTGCCAAACGACACGACAGCGAGGAGTCGGTAAAACCGGGTGAGATCAGGACTCGAAACCTGGCAAGCCAGGGTCATCCCTCATATCTCCCATATAAATTGATGATAGTGAGGTTTGAACCCCCTACCTCTCACTAGTAACGTGAGTACTCTACTATTGAACCACATCTAATTATATAATGTTAAGACGATTAAACACCCAACATGCTGTCTCCTTCAGATACAAGAATCTTTTTTTTAAATAGGAAAAAATGATCACCTAAAACTGTTTCTTGGAGAGAGAAAAAGACTTGATGGTTTCTTGGTGAATTATAAAATAATGACAGATTGTGTCAGATCTTGTTTGTTGATATGGACTTTTATCCTGTGTTCCGTCATTTGAAATGATGGAAGTGATAAAATTATCTCGCATTCCGTCATTTCAAATGGCAGATCCCACCACCCTCTAATCTGCCAATTCGACTGGCAGATCTCCTATATTAAAGCAGTATACCCCTATAAGTTTTTGAACCTTTGAAAGACATCTGACATTTAAAATGGAAAGTGTGGATAGCAACTTTTCTGATCAATTTGATGACTGGCGCATGTCCTTTTTGACCAACATTATTCATTTATAAGTATTTGACGACTAATGCATGTCGGCCAACTCTTCTTTGTGACAACAAGAGGACTCTCTTTACAACTCATAATCCAATCTCTCATAAGCGTGCTAAACATATTGATTTGGATTATCACTTTATTCAGTACCTCGTTATCTTTCGCAGATTATACACTCGATTTGTTCCCACTAATCTTTAAGTGGCGGATATCTTCACAAAAAGTCTTCCACGAGTTTCTTTTGAAGCCTTTCGTACTATGCTACGTCTTGGACCGCGACCGTTTCAATTGAAGGAGGTATTAGCAATAAATCAATAGGTGATTTTTGTAATAAATTGTAATCAATTGTATTTATGTACTTCCTTATTTTACTCCTATATAGAATAATTTTGTATTTGATATTATTTAAGTGAATGCAAACCTCAACCAAAATATAATTGAAGAGGTAGGTCCCAGCAGAGCCCAGTTGGACCCGCAAGACTCACCTTAAACAGGGACGTCTGCGCAGAGACCAACTGGATCCGCAGGACCAACCATGCTCAGAGACGTGACGTCCTTACGCGCAGTACGCAAGCTGGTCCCGCAGGAAATGCCTCCCAATGGTGAAGGACTCCGCCTGTCCCCGCAGCCTCGGATACAAGCCATTAGGGAAGGCCACCCGCGCAGCATGGCTACACGCAAAAGGCACTTAGCTCTCGATCAGTGTCACCTGAAGGAATGAGCCAAGCCGGGAGCAATCCCGCACAGAGGCGGGAGGGGGAATACTCCCGCCCAAATAAGCCAGTCCGTATACTGAAGGATCTTTTACTGTACCTGACGAGGTATGGGCGAAAGATCTGATCAGAGATACGACAGCTCACTGATACAGTATGGCGAGCAGCATGCTCCTGTACTGTATCACTATTAGCCGCTGCCTACTCACCAACTACTGCCATACCACGTGCGTAGCCGTCAGTTGGTGGAACAGGAATAGTGTACAGCAGGCCTGGTCGCTATCAGCCGCTACCTACCCACCAACTACCAGCAGGGCACGTGCGTAGGCTACTGTTGGTGGAACAGGAACACTGTTGCAGCCGGCCATACCTCTTTGGAAACCTACCTTCGGCTATAAATACCACAAATGGTATGACCATCTTATCATCTTACTACATTATTATCATATTATACCTAATATCTGCTCTAGCAATCTCTTAATATACTTTTATATTTAAAGAGCAATCTAGTCTGATTCTCACGCCGGAGGGTGGTCACAAGGAGGAACCCCCCCCCCCCTTCTCAGTGACGAGCTCACGGTGTCTGTTTTGCAGGTTATCAGAAGAACCATCTTCCAAGGGTCTAACCCCTCGTGGGAAACATCTCTCTAACCCCCAGGTTACCAGTAATCTGTCCAGGGGTTCGGCTAGTGTTTCTTCATTGGCGCCATCCGTGCATAAAGCTAGAACTTTATTTTTCTCCAGTTTTTTCAAACTTCTACAAAGATGGTTAGAGAAATTCCGGTAACCACAACCCCAGCTACTGGGATGAACACCGGCAACACAGTTTTTACGAACACTACCCCGGCTACCGAAGCCGGGGCAAGTGAAGTAAATTTTACGAACACTACCCCACTTACCAAAGCTGGGGCAAGTGCAGTAAATGATCACCTATTGGGATCCACCGATATCCAGTTTGAGAAACGAAGACTCCCCCGCCAGACTCTCGATGAAGTTAAGGCATGGGCGGAGGCACGACAAAAGGAATTCCAGGCTGAGTTGGACGAACGCTTGCGTTCCGTGCAACAGGCCGACGAATTCGAATACTGGGAGGATGACTCGGAGGAATCCGACTCCGACGTGAACCCTCGCCATAGGGCAAAAGGGAAGCGTAAGGAAACGGAATCCCAACCGAAAAGGCATTTTGGACAAGCCTTCAAACCAAAAAGCACAGGTGGAAGTCCACGGGACTTCTCTAAAACGTTCAGACCAAACGTTGCAAATGCAGGAACGTCCAAATTTGCAAGGGACATTGCTAAAGCAATCGCCCCAAAGAGTGCCAAACAAATGCCTAACATAGGCACATATGACGGTATATCTGATCCAGACGATCATTTGAACAGGTTCATAGCGGGGGCAACCGTCAGTAATTGGACGGAACCCACGTGGTGTTACATGTTCCAAATGACGCTGGTGGGGGCTGCTAGAGCATGGTTCGATCGTCTACCGGTCAACCACATCTACGACTGGGCAGACTTCCAACAGAAGTTTAGCCAACACTTCAGCCAGCAACGAAAGTATACCGAGGAGCAATGGACAATCCTCAAATGCATACGAGAGGAAGATGAATCTCTGCCAAACTTCATCACTCGCTTCAACTCAAAGAAGCTAAGTTTGGGCAATATCAGCGAAGATCTCGTTCGCGCTGCCTTCATCCAGGGCGCACATGACCCAGAGCTCATCCGCACCCTAACGGGTAAAGATGGCATGCCATCCACATGGGATGGCATCATGACAGCAGCAAAACGCTATGCGGAAACAGAGAAGCAACTGGGTAGAGATCTCCCACAGAGCACAAACCTCTACACCCAGAGGACGAGAGAAGACAACGTCCTCACCGCCCGACTAAATAAAAAACGAAAGCTAGGCATTTGGCAGTCAAGGGTAAACTTTGACACCTCATCCGGCTTGCAACATCGGTTGGACGGAAGGGATAATGTACAGTCGCACCGGAACTCCAGATGGACGCCACTCACCAAAAGCGTCACTGAGATATTCGCCACTGAAGAGCTCCCATGGCCAAAGCCTCCAATAATCCGACATCGTCACGATGCTGATCGGAGCAAATACTGTAACTTTCACAAGACAAAGGGCCACAACACTGAAGAATGCATAGATGTAAAAGATATGGTCGAAGCATTTGTCAGAGATGGGACGCTCGCGCACCTCGTGGCGTAATAAAGGCTGAGCAGGCGAGTGCGTATAGAACCCCAGCTGGGGAACACGAATCAATTCCAGCTTCAAAATCGAGACTACATGCTGCGTAAAGAACGAGATCCCGAACCAGGTGCGTATCGGCTCGATGGCACTCCCATCCCAACATGGAAGGGAGCTCATTTACACAGTGCATGTAAATCAATTCCAATTTGTAAAGAAAAGGCCAAGAGCCACTTCTAATGGAAATGATTCTCTTTAAGAACACCGAAGCTGATGATTTTACATTTATACTTTTCTGAACCAATATGCCGGTTTTCACCGCATAATTACGTCGTCATTGCATGGGAAGGCGGTCCTACCCGCACGAACCCAGCAACGTGACAAACCTTCACGCAGGTCAGTTGAAGGGGAAAAAGTTCAGCACCCAAAAATGAAAGTGCCGGTCTATCCGCATGAATCATTAAGGAAACTGAATAATAACCTATCAACAACCGCGCATCAAACGGTTAAACTATCCAACACTGGTGACGGCATTCACATTACGTGAAGTCGTTGCGTGGGAAGGCGGTCTTACCCGCACGAACCCAATAACGTGGCAAACCTTCACGCAGAGTCAGTTGAAGGAGAAGAGTTCAATTATCCCATTAAATGAAAGTGCCGGTCTATCCGCATGAATCATAAAAGGAAAATGAACACTAACCTATCGACAACCGCGCGTCGAACGGTTCAAAACAAAATTCTTAAAAAGGATAAGGAAAACCTACACGCAGGTCAGATAAGGGTAAAGTTTTGCCATCCTACTAAGTGCAAGTGACGGTTCTACCCGCACAATCACGAAAGAGGAAGCAAAACTTCACACCTATTATCAACCACGTTCAAAGGTTAACTTATCCTCAAAAGGTAAGAAAAACCTACACGCAGGTCAGATAAGGGTAAAGTTTTGCCATCCTACTAAGTGCAAGTGACGGTTCTACCCGCACAATCACGAAAGAGGAAGCAAGACTTCCTGTTATCATCCACGTTCAAAGGACAACTTATCTTAATGCCTTAGAAATTTCGAAAAGGAAAACCTACACGCAGGTCAGATATAAGTTAAAGTTTAGCCATCCTACCAAGTGCAAGTGACGGTTCTACCCGCACAATCACGAAGGAGGAAGCGAAACTTTAACCCACTATCAACCACGTTCAAAGGTTCTTATTCTAAACACTTGGAAAATTGCTAATTTAAACTAAGTATGCAAGTCATAAGTTTATAAAGCAAGGAACCCAAAGAAGGAAATAACAATCCTATACGCAAAAAGATTAATATTTCAAGAATATATTACAAGAATGGCCGGGTAACTACCCGCCTAAAAGAATAAAACTATACAAGTCTATCTTAGCAATGGGAAGGGATCTTCAGGATCAAGCTTCAGGGCCGCTTCCACTTGGACCCGCTCCGTCAGAAGAACGGGGTGGTTCGAGGAACGCTTTGAGGACAGCTAACCCATCATCAGCAGCAGCTACTTCGTCCACCTTCTCCACCACTGGATGCGGGAAGGCGGCGTATTGATTCAATGCTTGGTCATAAATGGCTTCGGTATCCACATCGAACAAAGGGAAGTTGGAAGGCGGGACGCCTTTCTCAACAAACCCTAGACCAAGCAGGAAGCCGGCCTTTTCCCCATCCTCATGAGAAGCGTTGAGGGCTGCGGTCATAGCATCATCGTAAGAGGTCTCTGAAAAGACCCGACGCACAACCTTACAAAGAAAAAACAAGTATTAGAACCTTTTCTTACAAAAGAAAAGCGTGAAGATAAAACTAAACATACCTGAGGCAACGCTTCTCGAAGAAGCCATTGGAGGGCAGCTTGAGCTTCTTTATGGGCGCGTTCGGCTTCGCTCTTGTTAAGGTTGGCAAGTAAAACTTCCTTTGCGGCAGCCTCTTCGACGCCCTTAAGCTTCCGCTCGGTGTGGTCAAGCACCCCCCTCTGGTCCAGGATTTCCTGGAGTTTCTTGGCATCTTCCATTGCCAAGGCATCATGAGCGCGTTGGAGAGCCTCTAATTTGGCCTTGAGCTCCTCATTCTCCACACGCAAAGGCTCAGCAATGGCTTCAGCCTTGGCAGCCCTCTCGGTTGCGTTTCGCGCAGTCTCCCTGGCCAGCCGAAGCTGTTCATCCACAGCTTGGGCAGCCTTGGAGCGGGCCTCGAGTCGCGCCTGAACTTCAACCTCGAGGGCCTTGAAGGCCTTCTCCTTGTCGGCGGCAGCTGCCGCCAGCTGCTGGTTCTCCTCCCGAAGAGCACGCGCCTCAGATATGTCCTTGGCGCGAGCTGCTTTCAACTTGTCGTTTTCACGACAAAGCAGCTCGACGCGCGGCTGCGTCCGGGCCTGGAGAACCCGAAGCTCATTAGTTAGCCTACCCTCCTGGTAGCTAACCATGGCTTCCCCCAACGCACCCGGAGGAGCAGCGTGGCGAGCCCAGTCCACGCACTCCACAGGTGTGCGAAGGGTTGTTCCTCGGCGAATGTTCCATCGTGGAACATACACTTCATTGGAATCCAACACTGCAAAAGAAACAAAGGCAGTAAGGAAAAGATGATAAAAAACATAAGAAAAGAAAGGAACCCTACGCACCTGTAGGGTCAATGACAGGCCGATAGCCGCCAAACCCATCACCTGAACCTAAAGGAAATCCATCCAACAGGTCAGGCAGACGGGAAGGTGGCAAAGATCGGCGGGAAGCCCTGCGCGTACCTGATGGTCCGGCCATCGGTGCCGGTGGCGCGGGCATGGTGGCAGCCGCCGAGGCCGCCGTTGTGGTCGCCGCCGCGGTCGCCGCCTCGTAGGCAGCAGCAGTAACCGCCGGCTCTGTGAAGGATGCTGTAAAAATCGCACTCACAGCCGGCGGTGACGTCATCTCAGCTGGAACAGTCTGCTCAGAGGGAGCAACTGAACCAGCGGTAGCAGGCGCAGGCACCTGGGTCGACGCCTCAGGTAGGCTGACCAAGCCTACCGTCATTGGCGGAAGGGTACTCCTCTGCGCCTCACCCCGGAATGCGTCAACATCCACGCCTGCACAAAGAAGAAAGTGTTAAGATAAATTTATGAAGTAATAAATCTACAAAGGCAAACTATGATTGTACTTACGGGTTTTCTTGACCCTGAACGTACGGACGGGCGGGGAAGAACCCGATGGAGCCGGCCTCTTGGTACCGGTCACCGTCGTCTTCGTTGGTTCTCCGGAGGTAACGGTCGTAGCCTCCGGAACAGTGGTCTCCTCACCACCGGGCTTCCCCGCCACCTCTTCACTATCTGACTCCGAGTCAGAGAGAACCACTGGATCAGCTGTGGAGGCCTTCTCCTTCCCCTTCACGCCGGCAGCAGCCTTCTTCTTCCGCACAAGGGGAGGACCATCTGCGGATTCCTCAGAAGAAGACAGGATGTAAGGATTTCCAGCAACGGGTACAGCATTGAGGGGTTCAGGATAGAATATCTCCTTACCTGGCCGCCGGTGGCTCAGGATCTCTTGGCCCGGCGGATAGACCTCCACAAACCTATCCGCCGTTTGCTCCAGGATGGGCAACTCATTGTCGTCCAGAGCACGAGTGCCCACCCGCACGGGACTGTCAGCTTCCCGCGGGAACAGGAGCGACTCCAAATTATTCCCCTCTGAAAGAAAAAGAAACAGTTAGAAAATAAACTAATATAAGCAAGAAAGACAAGACATACCATAAGGAATAGAGTTCAAACCGTATTCAAGAAGGATGGGAAACCGGGACGCATCCTTCCATACCCGGCTCATCCCCAGCAGCACCATCCCGGACTCCGCAAACCGGTAAACCGGAGATTGGACCCGGGATATCTTCGCGAACCATTCCGCCTCCTGGTAGCTGGAAGCGTGAAGGCTCGGAAGCGCTTGACCCTTCTTGAACTTCATAGCAATGGGGATGGCGCGGGCAGAGATGTAGAAGAACTCCCGCTTCCACGATCGGAGACTGCGCTCGGTCACGCAGATCTTCAAACCCTTAATACGGGTTGTCAGGGTGTACCACCCCTGGACGCACCTCCAAGTATAAAAGGTCATCAGGCGGTCCACGTAGGGCTCAATACCCAGAATCCGACACACCCACTCGAAGTGCCGGACCTTGGCAATCGCCATCGGATGCACCTCGGTCAGGTGCACCCCGTGCCTCTCCAGGACACGGTACACAAACTTTGTCAATGGGAACCTAAGGTTCCTATAAACAAAGAATGCAGCATATACCCCGATCTTGCCACTGGGGGCATCGTACACAGTCTGGTGGGATTCAGGAAACTCAGGCTCGAGAGACTCGAGCATGAACTTCCTGACGATGTACTGGTACTGATCGACAGGTAGAGCACACTGGCACTCGCCAGCAGTACTCCTATCGTCGGCTACAGCTTCAGCATCATGAGAAGACATTTTTGCAGAAAGAAGAGTGATTTCGGGAAAATGCTTGCCTGAAAAAGGGGAGTATTTGCCGGAAATCACTAAGAAGAAGAAGAAGAGAGGTGAAAGTGTGGATTACAAAGAGGTCTCTCCCCCTTTATATACTAATCGCAATTAATGCGGTGAATTTAATGCGGAGGAGAGAGAAATCGAATGTGCAATGAAACTATGACACGTGGCAAAAAGCAGGCTGGCAACAGCTGTTGACAGGACGTGTGCCAGTAATTTCGCGGCCACGCGCCCGAAAAATCGTGCCCACGCGCCAGGAAAAGCGTCTGGAATGACCATGTTCTGTCACGTCACCATAACTTCCTGCACGTCCTGACACAGTCAGAAGAAACCGTCGCACGACGTGTCAGAGGTTTGGACTGTTCTTATCTTTTCACCAACTCTTCGAATTTCAAAATTCAAAAAAAATTTGAAAATATTAAAAAGTAAGCGGGAAAATACCCCTTACCCCTTGGCAAACAAGTAACCGTAAGACGGATGCGGGTACAGTGTAAAGGCAAAACCCTTCACATACCTAGCACCCGCAGGGAATTGAAGCCAAATAAACCTTGGCAAACAAGTAACCGTAAGACGGATGCGGGTACAGTGTTAAGGCAAAACCCTTCACATACCTAGCACCCGCAGGGAATTGAAGCCAAGTACTCCTCGGCAACCAAGTAACTATAAGACGGGTGCGGGTACAGTGTAAAGGCAAAACCCTTCACATACCTAGCACCCGCAGGGAATTGACGCCAGGAATACCTTGGAAGTAAAGTAACCGTAAGACGAGCGCAGGTACAGTGTTAAGGCAAAACCCTTCACATACCTAGCGCTCCGCTGGGAATTGAAACCAAGAAGGATCTTCTGGGCAATGCTTGCGGAAACGGAAATAACATCCCCGCAGAGCGGGAACGTCGAGAACTACGTTGTTTGAAGCTCCAGGATGGAATTGGTGGTCTTAACATAATTGATCACTATGTTCAAAACTACCAAAACCTCATGGAAAATCCATACAACTGGGACTCAATGCTCCTGACTTGCGAGGAGGTTACAGACCTACCCGCATCATACCCAAAGACCAAGCAGGAAACTCGGGCATTTCTGCAAGTGACAAGGACTTCCGCGGAAAGAATCCCCATGGAAAACCTTACAAAACCCTTTTCAAAACCCTTTGCTCAAGTCCAAAAGTTCACCTCACTTTATTAAACACTCATGAGAAGAACATTGGACTGGGGGGACTTGAAGAGGTAGGTCCCAGCAGAGCCCAGTTGGACCCGCAAGACTCACCTTAAACAGGGACGTCTGCGCAGAGACCAACTGGATCCGCAGGACCAACCATGCTCAGAGACGTGACGTCCTTACGCGCAGTACGCAAGCTGGTCCCGCAGGAAATGCCTCCCAATGGTGAAGGACTCCGCCTGTCCCCGCAGCCTCGGATACAAGCCATTAGGGAAGGCCACCCGCGCAGCATGGCTACACGCAAAAGGCACTTAGCTCTCGATCAGTGTCACCTGAAGGAATGAGCCAAGCCGGGAGCAATCCCGCACAGAGGCGGGAGGGGGAATACTCCCGCCCAAATAAGCCAGTCCGTATACTGAAGGATCTTTTACTGTACCTGACGAGGTATGGGCGAAAGATCTGATCAGAGATACGACAGCTCACTGATACAGTATGGCGAGCAGCATGCTCCTGTACTGTATCACTATTAGCCGCTGCCTACTCACCAACTACTGCCATACCACGTGCGTAGCCGTCAGTTGGTGGAACAGGAATAGTGTACAGCAGGCCTGGTCGCTATCAGCCGCTACCTACCCACCAACTACCAGCAGGGCACGTGCGTAGGCTACTGTTGGTGGAACAGGAACACTGTTGCAGCCGGCCATACCTCTTTGGAAACCTACCTTCGGCTATAAATACCACAAATGGTATGACCATCTTATCATCTTACTACATTATTATCATATTATACCTGATATCTGCTCTAGCAATCTCTTAATATACTTTTATATTTAAAGAGCAATCTAGTCTGATTCTCACGCCGGAGGGTGGTCACAAGGAGGAACCCCCCCCCTTCTCAGTGACGAGCTCACGGTGTCTGTTTTGCAGGTTATCAGAAGAACCATCTTCCAAGGGTCTAACCCCTCGTGGGAAACATCTCTCTAACCCCCAGGTTACCAGTAATCTGTCCAGGGGTTCGGTTAGTGTTTCTTCAATAATGTTGATTTATCACGTGTACGCATTCATGTACCAGAAGTCCGAAGCAACTCCATTTAGAAAACTAACAAGTTCACCAGAAATAATAATTATAATTTAGTAAAATTGTCCAACTATACACAATCTTACTAAAACTAATCCTTAAGCAGCCTATAAATCCACAAAGAATTTATATGAATGTTTTTCAACATAACTAAACAAAATACTTACAAAGGTGTGCCCTGGAATCAACAAAGAAGTTTTATGATCACACAAGACATGTAATACGAATGCTATATGTCAAACTAATTAGGCACGTCTAAGCTGTAACGACTTTTAATACTATGCTATGTTTTATGGTAATCATTAAAGAGCGCTAAGGCCTTGTTGTAGTTGCGATGGAGGCGCAAACACCATCACACACCGGCGCAAAGGAGGGTGTGAGGGTGGAGGAGCATCCATTTCACTCCACCTCATCGCAATCATATTTCACATTTCACTCTGTCACAACATACCCAATTTGGTGTGATATGTGAAAATCCCTAGTGTCTATGTGTCGCATATGTGAAACTCATTTTCATATATCACATTTCACACATTGCATAACACACAAACACTCTTATTTGAGCACATTTCAACTTAGAAAAGCATCATCGAGTTGGTGGGTCGGTTTTTGGGTAATTTTCTTCTAAGATGACAACTACAAGACTAAAATAAATAGACACATTGATACCGAAATCATTGAGCATGACCTTTTTTTTTTTAAATATTATGTTGACATTATTTTTAAAATAATATTATATTATACTTGTGGCCATTACAAACTCCTCAAAATTTGGGCTGCGTACATGTCTCGTGGGCCATTGTTTCCCGTCAAAATGTTCCAGTAGTCGTAAATAGATAATTGACCTCAAGCAGCATTGGAAGTTTGAAACTCAATTTCCTAAATTTTCAATAAATCATTTAATGATGTGAAAAGAGGAAAATTCTTATTTACTCTCGTAAATATTTGATGCTTTTATGTACGTGAAAATCTTTATTTTAAATAAATAAATAGTTACTTTTCTTAAAGTAAAATATGGCATTCTTGTCGTTCAAAAACTGAAATAAAATAATAGCATTCTTCATGTAAACATATTTAATTGAAGTCTTAAATTAGTGTCTAGTTGTTTTTCTTTTTGTTTATTTGATCACCGTGAATTATTGACAACCAAAAACATGTGAGAAAGATTACTACATAATTTTTATTACATATTTGTTAAAGGAGTGAGAAAAATAGAAGTAGCTTTTATATTTTTATTCACGACCACACAAAACCAACTTTTTTACTTAAACATGTGACGGGGACTGAGTTTAGAGGGTTTTTACAAGTGGACTAGTGAAGTATGTTTTCATTGTATATTTTCCTGTTATATATATACATATCCGCTCGCTATATTGACATCTGATTATCGACCGCCAGCATGTAATATGATGATTATCATGGCTAAGTAAGCTCGTCCATTCATTGTTAACCCGTTTGATCCGTGGAGTTCATGGGATTGAAATTGACAGAAATTCTAGTTGAAAACATCAACTTTGATGGGCTATCAACATTTTTGAAGCTCAGGAATAGACTTGTTTGGATGGAAATGAAAAAACCAAAGTTCTACACAAGGTCGAATCGATCTCAGCCACAAGTATATAATTATGCATAATTGGGTCATAAAGCATAAAGGACTACATATAATGATAAAAAAAGGGACACTTTGATGTTTGATTTGCACATGGTCATTTATGATGGACACTTGTTAAAATTGAAGTCCATCACCATTTGGCCCACTTCAATTATGATGGATAATAACATATTAACACTCAGAAGTCCGTTAAAGCTAGACCAACATGACAATGCCTTCATACTCTAGCCCATCCTCAGGAGGACCCGAATTTAGAGGTGGACATATAACCCGGTTCACGACTTGACCCGGACCCAGAACCAGACCCGTACACCTGGCTCGTGAGAACAAACAAGATTTTAGTTTCTCAAAAAAACCATACCCGGAACCAAATGAACCCATCGGAATCGGTTCCACCTCTACCAGTCAAAACCCGGTAAAAATCCTGACCATACCTAAAACGGTTCCTTCCTGACCTGGTACTTGACTTTATTGATCAAACCTGTAACCAGTTCCTGAAATAATCGGGTTTGCCCACCACTACCCTAACGAACTTATTTTCATCTTCACAGTATTGTATTTGATAAGTCAATATAACAAAACAACGGTCAACACCGTACTCATTATTTCACTAATTTATTTGTTATTTAATGCATTTTTCCTTTTATCCTTTTCTAACTCGTGGTCTTCTTCTTTTTAAAATATTAATTATCCCTTGAATTATTTCCTAATATATATATTACAAATAAAAAATTCTAAACGACTAAAGTAATATAAAACACCATCTAAACTGCGAGCAACTAGCTTCTATACCAATGTTTTAAAAATCGTTTTTTTACTCGTATCGGATTGTGTTAAAAAATGGTACTATCGGTTGAATCGGGTTATACCAGGAGTTTAACCGATTGAATAGTTTATCTTATAATTTCCTATAAATACAACTTTAACTCAAAAAATAACCCAAAAGTAAATGATTTCATAACAAAAAATAATCTAAAAGTTAATCCATATTAATAAAAATAATACGAAAGCACTCAATTTTAAAAAAAACAGTCAAAAGTTAACACGTTTCGAATATTATTTGTTGGGTTAAAAGTAATTTTGATAAAATATGGGTTGCAAATATAAAAAAATTTTTGGACATAAAACCGGTTTACCGGTAAAACCGGTATTTTAGAAAATACCGTCCGTACAATGTTCTAGCAAACCGGTCAAAAATACCGTGCTCAAATAACCGGCCTGCTGTGCGAAATCCGGTTTAACCGGCCGATATAAACCGGTTTTTAAAACACTGTTCTATACATAAAAGAAATAAACTAAATTTTATATGTTTTTTATTAAAGAAAAGCGAAAATAGTTGAAGTGAAACCTAAAATTCGAATGGTTCATGTGCATGAAACTTTTTTTTTTACTTTAATCTATATATCTATTAAAACAACATGTTTTGTTCTTTTTCTATTGATTTATTTGATTAATTTTCATAAATACAAAGCATTCTTAGAATTTCTTGATAATATAATAATTCAAAAATAAATTTAAAAATCACCAATATCATTTTGAAACTTAATTTCCATTTATGTCTATTAACCATATGTTACTTTGTAATTTTGAATTCATTTTGAAACCTTGCATTTATGTCTATTAACCATATATTATTTTGTAATTTTGAATAAATGAAAAGAAAGGACAACATGAATTTCTATCTATTTAACTTTAATTTTTAAATGCCCTTCAATCAACAAAAAATTTTCAAACGGATTAATCCCAAAAAGTAGGTTATATATTTCTTTTTATGTGTGTCTAATTTCATTAACTTAACTCATAGAAATTATTTGCTGTCTTTTTCTTTTACCAGGTTCAAGGTATTAAATAAACAACTAAGAAAGCTGCACGTCTTCTTTTCTCTCATACACAATATACACCAATGCAAACTTATTTTATTTTATTTTGGCTTTGTTTTCATTTATATTTCTATCATGACTATCTGCTAAAAATTCAACTTTATATATATATATATATATATATATTTCTAAAAGAATAAAGATGTCTTTCAACTATAATTAGTTAACGTTCTTTGATCTAGATGGAATTTTATAGATAAACTTTATATAAAATTCAACACTTTATTACATAGGATATTAATTTTTTAATTATTGGTATATGGTTAAATGTTTTCTAATACGCCAACAATCAAGCAATATTAGAGAAGATGAGTACAGAGTCAAAAATTAAAAATCTTGATTTATTATTTAAAAAATTAAGAAACTAGACAAGGAGGTTGGATTATATACATCATATATATTTCTTTTGATATGTTTTCTTTTTAAAATTATTCAACCTCATTATAACTTACTATTTTCCCTTTCTTATTTTTTATAGTAAACTTTGCATTATAACACTAAATATTAGTTTCAAACTTTTCTTGAAACTTGATTTGTGAGTAACGCAATGTATATTGAATGTCATTTAAAAGTTTTTTATAAGCATTCTACTATGTAATGTATTCTTTTATAAGTCAGAATCTTTCAATTTTATGTTTCTGTTTGAATGACTTGCATTTATAAATCATGTTTCCGTCCCAACAAACAAATAAAAAATATATTGTCATTTGAAATTATATATGTTTAATTGATGATTTTTATATTTCCACCCGTGGGTCAATAACCTAGTAATTAAATATATTTGATAATAGTTTTAAAGTATATGAGTGTTGTTGCTTGGTGGTTCATCAAGCAACTAAATAGCTAAAGTCTTCAAAACGACGATGACCGTCTACTAAGATTATTAAATATTAAAAGATGATATTTTGCTTAACTAGTGGCCGACGTTTCCCCTTGTTGGGTCTGTGACATTGACAGTGTTAAGTAACGTAAAGAGAAATGCATGAAGTTGTGGCAGTTTGTTTTTTAATTTTGAAACATAGATGGTAATCAAGTTTCATCATTGTTTCAATTAGGTAACTCATTCTTCTTTTTTCAGTCTCAATTAGATGAGTAAAACAAAAACCCTATAAGCAAGAAAGTTTAATCGACCGGACAAGTTGGTTTTGTTTTTCATTGTTTTTAACTTCCTGTTTCGGATCCACAACAATCATCATTTTTGTTTCAATTTCACGTTTAATGTGATGGTGTGGGTATTCATGTTCTTTCTTTGTGAATTCACATAACCAAACATGCAATTCTAGTTATTGAAAATGGTTTAAATATTTAAAGGCTACATAGAAGGATTGAATTGTAACACCCCGACCAAAGGCGGATTATACATCGGGGCGCCACATATTGTTTCATTACTCGTGACACTATTGGGTGTCAATATTTAATAAATACATTCATTCGCGCACAGCGCAAAGCAAACACAAATAATATAAATCAACATAAATCAATATATTATAAATCATAATATCCGAACAGCAATAACTTGTCTTGATACATTTTAATCTAGGTCAAAAATAAAGAAAACTTCCTACGTGTCCACAAGCTCCAAAACAGCTACTGCAAACCTGAACATGTGTTAAAATAAAACGTCAAACACTTGCGTGTTGGTGAGAAATCAAGTTTAATACAATACATAGATAACAATAAATCTGCGCGCAACACGTGTATGTCTGGTGTTTAACAAGGGTGCAATCAGATTGTGATCAAGCCTAGATAGATCATAGCTCATAGTTCATAGTTCAATCCGTGCTCCCAATTGAGCACAAAAACGAGAAAACATCTGTGCAAGTGTAAACAAAGAAAACCGTAAACGATAGGTCTCCCGTGTTCATCTAATGGATCCATGAAAACTTCGGAATAGGCCGAACAAAGCGGTTAATGATACACACATACAAATAAACAGCCAAGTAAACGTCCTCAACACATGGGATACTGCGCGACTAAAGTTCATAAACAAGTTTAAGACTAAGTTTGTATGAACACATGAACATCCCAAAACATTAAAAATAAAAAGGGATTAGGTACGAGATTACTCACTTGATAAAGATGCGATGATAGATAAAGCAAGAACCAAGCAAGTTAACCTATAAGTAAAGATTATTGTTTTAACGATCGGTTTTAAGTCTTGATTATAAGTTAGCATAATTAATAAGTAAATTATTATATATATATATTACCGGAAAAGCAGGGCAGAACAGGGAGGAAGACGGAGGCAAGAGAGGAGGGAGGCGGTTGAAGAACAACGGCAGAGAGCAAAAAGGGAGGAAGAGAATAAGTGTAGTGTGTGAAGTGTTAAGAAAATAGTACTATATATAGGCAAACCCTAGGGGACACAAACCCTAGAAAAGATCTCCAAAAGTAAAAGAAAAGATATCAACAGTAAAAAGTTCTGAAAAGTAAAGATATCAAAAGATATGGTAGCAGGGAAAAAGAGAAAAAGGCTGACAGGATTCAGAAAAAGGCATGGGAGAGGACAGATAAAGTTACTGGTCAAGCATGGCAAAAGCAGATTCTCAAAAGATTATGTCAGTCACTTTATCTGTCAACCAATGGGGTTGGTGCGCATGCTGCGCCGAAAGTAACTTTTCAGACATAAAGCAGATTAGGTCAACAGCTCAAAAGATAAGACAACTCAAAAGCAACGGCTAGATTAAACAGAAGAAAACTCAAAAGGGGGTTTAGCGCGAGAAGGCTAAGGCGCGAAGGCAGACACAGAAGGTCAAGAGAGCGCGAGCGCGAAGGCAGACAGAACTAACCTTAACGTGTCGCGGAAAGAACTACATTTCTTAGCGCGCCGCGGGAGGAACTAAAATTCCTAGCGCGCCGCGGGAAGAACTATAATTCTTCGCGCGTCGAGGGATGAACTACGATTCTTAGCGCGCTGCGAGAAGAACTACAAATCCTTAGCGCGTCGCGGGAATAACTACCGTTCTTAGCGCGCTGCGAGAAGAATTACAATTCTTAGCGCGCTGCGAGAAGAGTTCGTCTCGCGAATCGCTGTACAGGTGGTCTTCACGCAGGATTCCTTGTAAGGGGTCTGGCGCGTGGAGCTGCGCAGACAACCTTAGGCGGGAAGGAACAAAGGACAAGCAAAGAGTTAGAAGAAAAAGAGGGAATCAAGGCGTAAGGGCGGGACGGCGACAAGAGGGAAAAGAAGGCGGAAAGAGAGAAGGAGAGGGACGGAACGGAGGAAAGAAAGAGAGAGAAAGAGGCGGGAAGGAAATTATATATTATTATTAAAAGTAAAGTATAAGTATAAATAAATACTAAATCATAAAAGAAAGGGATCGGGTCAGAGAAACGGGTACCTGGGTCGGGTCGGATCAGGGCAGATGTCACAGTCTCCCCTACTTTAAGAAATTTCGTCCCGAAATTTATCTCGAAGTAGGTTGCGCAGAGAACATGTGCGGGTACTTGATCTTCATTTGATCTTCCCTTTCCCATGTAAACTCGGCTCCGCGCTTGGACTCCCAGCGAACTTTCACGATAGGGATACGACTGCGCTTGGTTTGCTTTACCTCGCGATCCATAATCTCAACAGGCTTCTCAACGAAATGCATAGTTTCATCAACTTGAACTTCATCAAGTGGAATGTGAAGGTTCTCGTCAGCTAAACACTTCTTGAGATTGGATACATGGAACGTTGGATGCACATTACTGAGCGCGGGCGGCAGGTCAAGTCTGTAGGCAACTTTTCCTACACGCGCGAGAATCTTAAATGGTCCAACATATCGAGGAGCAAGCTTACCTTTCTTCCCAAAGCGGACAACACCTTTCCAAGGCGACACTTTGAGGAGAACAAGATCACCAACTTGAAATTCGAGAGGCTTCCGCCTACGATCTGCGTAACTCTTCTGTCGGCTTCGGGCAGTCAGCAGATGATCACGGATCTTGGCGATTTTATCGGTTGTCTCTTGAACAAGTTCGGGTCCTGTGATTTGAGTTTCACCCACTTCGCTCCAACAGATCGGGGAGCGGCACTTACGACCGTAAAGTGCTTCAAATGGGGCCATACCAATACTGGAATGATAGCTGTTATTATAAGAGAACTCAATCAAAGGCAGGTGTGAATCCCAATTACCTCCAAAATCAAGAACACAAGATCGGAGCATATCCTCAAGAGTCTGAATAGTTCGCTCAGACTGACCGTCAGTCTGAGGATGATATGCCGTACTCATGTCCAAGCGAGTTCCTAGCGCAGATTGGAGAGATTTCCAAAAGCGAGATATAAAACGGCCATCGCGATCGGATATGATGCTCAAAGGAGTACCATGGCGGCAGACAATTTCCTTGACATAAAGCTGCGCGAGTTGCTCAACACGGTAGTTTTCACGAATGGGCAGAAAGTGAGCAGACTTAGTCAATCGATCCACTATTACCCAAATGCTATCATGTTTGCTTGCTGTCAAAGGTAACTTGGTAATCAAGTCCATCGCTACACATTCCCATTTCCACGTAGGAATTTCTGGTTGTTCGAGCAAACCAGATGGGCGTTGGTGTTCAGCTTTTACTTTAGAACAAGTCAGGCATCTAGCTACGAACACAGCAATATCCTTCTTCATACCGGGCCACCAATAAGTAATGCGCAAATCCTTGTACATCTTATCAGCGCCAGGATGAATAGAATACCGAGATTTGTGCGCTTCACTCAGGATATCAGCGCGAAGATTCTCATCAAAGGGAATCCAAATGCGATTGAGATAGCAGAGAATTCCACTCAGATTAGGGACAAAGTGTGCTTCCGCGCCACACGCTAACTCGGCGCGAAGGTTACCATTACTGATGGATGCGCGCTGCGCGTCACGAATACGCGATTCAAGGTTGCTTTGAATCGACGCAAAGTGAAGATGCGTGCGCGGCAAAATACAGTTAAGCTGGCAGGGTTTTCGGCTGAGCGCATCGGCTACCACATTAGCCTTACCAGGATGATACCGGATCTCACAATCGTAATCGCTGATGAGTTCGTTCCATCGGCGTTGCCTCATGTTAAGTTCCTTTTGATCAAAGATATGCTGAAGGCTTTTATGGTCAGTGTAGAGGATACACTTAGTACCATAAAGGTAGTGTCTCCAGATCTTCAAGGCAAAAACAACTGCACCAAGTTCGAGGTCGTGAGTTGTATAATTCTTTTCATGAACCTTAAGTTGCCTTGATGCGTAAGCGATAACCTTGCCTCGTTGCATAAGAACACAACCGAGACCTTGGTTGGAGGCATCGCAGTACACGACAAAATCTTCATTACCCTCAGGTAGCGCAAGAACAGGAGCTTCACACAACAAACGCTTGAGCGTTAGAAAGGCTTCTTCTTGCTTCGAGCCCCAAATATATGGTTTACCTTTGTGCGTTAGAGCTGTTAAAGGCAAAGCGATCTTTGAGAAGTTCGAAATAAATCGCCAGTAGTAACCAGCTAAGCCCAGAAAGGAACGGATCTCAGAAGGAGTGGATGGCGTAATCCAGTTCTTGATTGCTTCAATCTTGGATGGGTCGACATGAATACCCATCTTGTTAACAACATGACCAAGAAACTGTACTTCATCAGACCAGAATTCACACTTGGAAAGCTTAGCATAGAGTTGCTCAGCTCTAAGCTTTTGCAATACCAATCGGAGATGTTGCTCGTGCTCGGCCTTGGTCTTAGAATACACCAGAACATCATCGATAAACACAATCACAAAACGGTCCAAGAAAGGCCTACACACCCGATTCATTAGATCCATGAAAACGGCGGGTGCATTGGTTAAACCGAAGGACATGACCAAGAATTCAAAATGGCCATAACGAGTTCGAAAAGCAGTCTTCGGAACATCTTCATCGCGGATGCGCAACTGGTGATAGCCAGAGCGGAGATCGATCTTCGAGAAACAAGAGGCACCTTGGAGTTGATCAAAGAGGTCGTCAATACGCGGTAAGGGATACCGGTTTTTAATGGTGAGTTTGTTCAACTCGCGGTAATCAATACACATGCGAAACGATCCATCTTTCTTTTTAACGAACAACACCGGAGCACCCCAGGGCGAAGAGCTAGGGCGAATGAATCCTTTAGCAGTCAACTCTTGAAGTTGGCTTGCCAATTCTTGCATCTCAGCGGGCGCAAGACGGTAAGGAGATTTAGCTACGGGGGAAGCACCAGGGACAAGATCAATACGGAACTCGACTTCACGAGCGGGAGGGATACCAGGAAGATCATCAGGAAAAACTTCAGGGAAATCACGCACAACAGGGATATCGCGAAGCTTCTTCTCTTCAGCAGGTTTAACCACATGGGCTAAGAATGCAACACACTTCTTCCGCATGAGTCTTTGGGCTTCGGCGCAAGACATAAGTTTAAGACCACTAGAGGGTTTTTCGCCGTAAATATGAAGATCACCATTTTCTCGAGGTATGCGAATCAATTTCTTGGCGCAAATAACTTCGGCGCGATTCTTCGAGAGCCAGTCCATACCAATGATAACATCAAAGCTTCCAAGAGGCATGGGGATGAGGTCAATCAGAAAATCGTTTTCGTTAAGGTTAAGCGTGCAATCTTTAATCACTGAGTTTATTAAAACAGTTTCACCGTTAGCCAATTCAACTGAAAAATTTTCTTTTAAATCGATGCGCGGGTCGCGCAAGCTTCTGCTCGAAGGCGCGAGAGATAAAACTTCGATCGGCGCCAGTATCAAAAAGTACAGAAGCATAAAATCCGTTAAGCAAAAATGTACCATTAACTACGTCATTATTCGCTTGCGCTTGGTGCGCGGTTATGTTAAAAGCTCGTCCGCGTGTCACTTGGTTCGAAATCTGGTTCACCGGATTCGCTTGTGTAATCTGAACTTGTAGCCTTGGGCACGCGTTCCGGAAATGACTGGGATCACCGCAGTTATAGCACGACCTGGGTCGTGGATTTTGGTAGGTTGGTTGTGGGTTCTGCGGGTAGACTGGTGGTGTTGGCGCAATTGGATTGGCGAGAGGGACTCTACAGTATTCAGCAGAGTGACCAACGCGGCCACATCGGTTACATTGACGACACGGGGTTTGGGTTGGGTGGTGAAGTCTACAGGTTGGGCAAAAGGGTTGATTTCCTGTGTAAGGTTTCTTAAGTGGCGGGGCAGGGAGTGCTGGATTGGTTAAGGCATAGTTGTGGGCTACAGGAGGAGTTGGGTAGGTTGACAGGGGTTGAGGGGCGTATGCTAGAGGTTGGTAAGCGGGTTGCTGGACTATGGGCGGGTTGGTAAGCGCATAGGCCTTGCGCCTGCGCTTGAGGTTGTTACGGTTCGAGGGTTCAGGTTTGGTTTCTGTTGGTTCAGTGACAGTCTTGGTGAGTTTGGTCTTCTCAGTTCCCCGCAGGAACAGGGTTCCTGCTCTGACATGGTTGTCGCTGAGCACAGCGGCCAACTCAATGGCGTCAGAGAGGGTAACTGGGTTTCTGGCCCATACAGAATCTTGAATTTCCATGGGGAGACCCCCAAGGAATTTCTCTATGGCTCGGCGGGAAGGGGTAACAAGGTGAGGGACAAGCATGCTTAGTTCATGGAAGCGCGTCGCGTACTCGCGCGCTTCACCGCTGTATTGCTTAAGATTCCAAAATTCCTCCTCCAGGCGCTTAACTTCGTTGGGAGGGCAGAATTCTCGCGTAAGAATTTCCTTGAATTCCTCCCATGTCATGCTAGAAGCAGCCTCTGCGCCACGCGCATGAGCTACTCCATTCCACCATGTAAGCGCTCTGGATTCCAGGACACTGGAAGCATATAGGGTTCGTCTGTCTGAGGGGCATTGGGTGTGAAGGAAAGTGTTTTCTATTTTCTCAAGCCACTGGAGCATCACGGTGGCTCCTTCAAGACCTGTGAACTTTGGAGGGTTACCCGCGTTAAAGGACTTAATGTTATAACTCGAGGTATTGTTTTGGCTCAAGGCTTGGGCTATCGCGGCGGCCATTTCCTGGGAACGTTGCTGTCTACGCATGCGCGAGGCTTCTCTTCTCTGAAATCGGCGAGATAGCGGAGGCATTCTATAAAAATTTTAATTTTAGTTAATATCTTGATTTTAGCACAAAGTATAACCTCGAAAAGCTTGGTTTCGCGGAGTCAGTTACTGTCAAAAGTTAAAGTAAAATAAATGACCCTAAATGCAGACTTATTTAAAGGTAACAAATTCGAATCAAGAATCGACAATTCATGTATCACCATGACTTTCCGAATTCCCAATTTAAAATATACGGGCAAACGAGTATTGGAGATTGACGATTCATGTATCACCATGACTTTTCAATCTTCAATATAAAATATACAAGAAAATGAGTATTGGAGGTTGACAATTCATGTATCACCATGACTTTTCAAGTCTCCAACCTCAGAACATAATCGTAAATGGAAATTGAAAATCAACTATTCATGTATCACCATGACTTTTCGGATTTTCAAATCCAACAAACGAATATGTAAGTAAAATCAATAAAAATCGAAATTCAACAAAAATCGAAATATCGCGGAATAAAACATAAAATCATATACTGCGTCTGCGCAAGCATATTTATAAATAACGAGTAATTAACAATAAGCGCGCAAACATGAGATTTCTCTCATGCGCGAGAAGGGACTCTTAGGTATTCTAGGCCGTTACGTCTAACCACCTATCCTAAAGTCAACGAGCTCTGATACCAATCTGTAACACCCCGACCAAAGGCGGATTATACATCGGGGCGCCACATATTGTTTCATTACTCGTGACACTATTGGGTGTCAATATTTAATAAATACATTCATTCGCGCACGCGCAAAGCAAACACAAATAATATAAATCAACATAAATCAATATATTATAAATCATAATATCCGAACAGCAATAACTTGTCTTGATACATTTTAATCTAGGTCAAAAATAAAGAAAACTTCCTACGTGTCCACAAGCTCCAAAACAGCTACTGCAAACCTGAACATGTGTTAAAATAAAACGTCAAACACTTGCGTGTTGGTGAGAAATCAAGTTTAATACAATACATAGATAACAATAAATCTGCGCGCAACACGTGTATGTCTGGTGTTTAACAAGGGTGCAATCAGATTGTGATCAAGCCTAGATAGATCATAGCTCATAGTTCATAGTTCAATCTGTGCTCCCAATTGAGCACAAAAACGAGAAAACATCTGTGCAAGTGTAAACAAAGAAAACCGTAAACGATAGGTCTCCCGTGTTCATCTAATGGATCCATGAAAACTTCGGAATAGGCCGAACAAAGCGGTTCATGATACACACATACAAATAAACAGCCAAGTAAACGTCCTCAACACATGGGATACTGCGCGACTAAAGTTCATAAACAAGTTTAAGACTAAGTTTGTATGAACACATGAACATCCCAAAACATTAAAAATAAAAAGGGATTAGGTACGAGATTACTCACTTGATAAAGATGCGATGATAGATAAAGCAAGAACCAAGCAAGTTAACCTATAAGTAAAGATTATTGTTTTAACGATCGGTTTTAAGTCTTGATTATAAGTTAGCATAATTAATAAGTAAATTATTATATATATATATTACCGGAAAAGCAGGGCAGAACAGGGAGGAAGACGGAGGCAAGAGAGGAGGGAGGCGGTTGAAGAACAACGGCAGAGAACAAAAAGGGAGGAAGAGAATAAGTGTAGTGTGTGAAGTGTTAAGAAAATAGTACTATATATAGGCAAACCCTAGGGGACACAAACCCTAGAAAAGATCTCCAAAAGTAAAAGAAAAGATATCAACAGTAAAAAGTTCTGAAAAGTAAAGATATCAAAAGATATGGTAGCAGGGAAAAAGAGAAAAAGGCTGACAGGATTCAGAAAAAGGCATGGGAGAGGACAGATAAAGTTACTGGTCAAGCATGGCAAAAGCAGATTCTCAAAAGATTATGTCAGTCACTTTATCTGTCAACCAATGGGGTTGGTGCGCATGCTGCGCCGAAAGTAACTTTTCAGACATAAAGCAGATTAGGTCAACAGCTCAAAAGATAAGACAACTCAAAAGCAACGGCTAGATTAAACAGAAGAAAACTCAAAAGGGGGTTTAGCGCGAGAAGGCTAAGGCGCGAAGGCAGACACAGAAGGTCAAGAGAGCGCGAGCGCGAAGGCAGACAGAACTAACCTTAACGTGTCGCGGAAAGAACTACATTTCTTAGCGCGCCGCGGGAGGAACTAAAATTCCTAGCGCGCCGCGGGAAGAACTATAATTCTTCGCGCGTCGAGGGATGAACTACGATTCTTAGCGCGCTGCGAGAAGAACTACAAATCCTTAGCGCGTCGCGGGAATAACTACCGTTCTTAGCGCGCTGCGAGAAGAATTACAATTCTTAGCGCGCTGCGAGAAGAGTTCGTCTCGCGAATCGCTGTACAGGTGGTCTTCACGCAGGATTCCTTGTAAGGGGTCTGGCGCGTGGAGCTGCGCAGACAACCTTAGGCGGGAAGGAACAAAGGACAAGCAAAGAGTTAGAAGAAAAAGAGGGAATCAAGGCGTAAGGGCGGGACGGCGACAAGAGGGAAAAGAAGGCGGAAAGAGAGAAGGAGAGGGACGGAACGGAGGAAAGAAAGAGAGAGAAAGAGGCGGGAAGGAAATTATATATTATTATTAAAAGTAAAGTATAAGTATAAATAAATACTAAATCATAAAAGAAAGGGATCGGGTCAGAGAAACGGGTACCTGGGTCGGGTCGGATCAGGGCAGATGTCACATGAATACCCAATTGATGGATGGTGGCCTTCGAATTCAAAGTCTTCATAGTTATCCTCATTCAATGGCTGTAATTGGGTGGGCATGTGCATCTAGGGGTGGCATATCGTGTATATATGTACATGATAAGACACGAACACGAAATCTGTATACCTGTACACGACACGAAAACTTATAGTGTACCTGCATCTCAAACACAAACACGAACCTGTTACTACATGGTATACACGATAAACTATAAAGATCTAAAAACTAGATGAATAATAGGTAGGCAGCAAATTGGATTCCAAGTAGAAAGATTAACAACTTACTAAGTAGGGTTAACGATGAGGCAGCAAGCTGTGACGACCGAAGGAAGCACCGATGGCGGCGCTGATGGCTGGAGAGGGGCTGATGGCCAGAGTGGGAATGCCGTGAGTTGTGACGGCTGAGAAACAGAGAGCGATAATGTTTTAGGAATTTAGGGTTTTGGATAACTTATATATATATATATATATATATATATATATATATATAAGGGAGGGATATTTTGAGAACCATGTTGAGTTTTAAGAACTTAAGAACTCAATTCTTGGCCATACATTTAATTAAATGGATTGGAATATGTGGTTGAGATTAAATCTGACCAAAAAGTCAAAGTAGGAGAGAAAATAAATATGTAAGTGATTACACAAACTTTTACGTCCGTTACACATGTGTAAAAAGTCGACTCGGTGCGTAAAAAAATATGTAATTTTTTTACGTATATGTAACCTACATATATTACGCATGTGTAAAAAAAATTTCGAAAAAAAAATCATTCCGTTGAGTTCTTTCGAGTTCTTAAAACTCAAAAGGGTTCCCATTTGAAATCTCTCATATATATATATATATATTAATTATAAAAATCTAACCAGATACTTAACATGCACTTAACAGGTTAACATGTATTTTACCTGTTTAGACATGAAAATTAACAGGTAAATTTGTGTCTATCTGTAGGTACGTGACGTGCATTCGTGTCTCGTGTATAAATTGCCAGCCCTATGTGCGTCATTCCCATTCCAGTCGGATTGTTAATTTAGAACTCCCGATAAGCAACTAATCATAGGTTTTTCCACTCTGACTTTTCATTTTTCTGATAAACATGTAAATAACCTAGGATTAAACATCAACTTAAACTTTAGTGACCTAATTAGGGGGAAAAAAAGAATGACTGACCTAATTAGAACAATAGTGAAACTTGATTACTATTCAATGAGTTTAAAGTTATGTTGTAAAAATGAGTGTTAAGAAACACGAAAGCAAATTTAGAAAAATAAAATAAAAGTATATCATATTTGACATGACTCGGTTTTCAACAAAATTAGGGTTTGGTAAGGTAAAAATCTGGTGATTTCATGATGTTTACACTGGTCATAGAAGAATCATACCTAGTATGCAGGAGAAGATGGGTGGTCGGAGGAACGATTGTAGGAGAGAGGACTTGAGTGATGCAAGTAGAGGATGGTATCACATTAAATTAAAGCAGATGAGAGAATAGAATGTAAAAGAAGAATGTCTCACATGTAAAAAAGACATAATGAAAGAGCCAGCCAATTTGTACAATATGCAAAAATAAAAGTAAACCAAATATATATTTACAAACAAAGAAATCACACATAAACAACTTGTGCAATATACAAAAATAAAAGTAAATGCTGAATAGTACCATAATGCATGAAAGAGCAAGCCAATTTCCAGTTTAATAGATTTTTTTGAATAACCAAATATATATTTACAAACAACCACTAGTGGGGATTGAGCTCTCTTAACCATCATTTTGAAACTAAACCATCTTTGCCATCACACCAAATGGTGTGGGGTTTTCCAGTTTAATAAATATATAATGTTTCCACTATTTTATTATTTAGTTCTTACATAATATTTGAATGATTTTTGTTTTACTTATGACATAATTCAGTTTTTGAGTTTGTTTGACTGCCTGACTAGTAAACCAGTAATATGGTTGATTCAATAACCAACTCCGTTTTCAAAACAAGGTCGCATTTTGGTGATCGGTTATGGTGGGCATGATGACCGATCAATGACTCTGGTAGTTGGTGAAGAACATGAATAACATGAAAGACATTTTCGATCCGATAATGGTGGTCGTGGTGGATGGACGGTGGTAGTTTTCGAGGTGAGTGACCAACTTAGAAATATGGTGAAGAACAAGACCATGCTAAATTAATTGAAAACTCTAGTATGGGTTACAGAAAGGAACACATCGTTTACATATTTTAAAATCATTAATAATATTATAATAGTGCATTTTTTAATGACACTGGGATATATTAAATTTTACAAACTTTATGTAATGTCATTTTAGAAAGAAAAAAAAAACCTAGGTGGGATTTTTTTTTTGTTTTTATTAATCCTTTCCACAGCTTTATGTAAAAGTATAAAGACGATTGGTCTAATTTACTAAAATGGTAAAAGGTAAGGAGTTAGCTTGACTCGAATCAAGTCAACCCACGTCTCTTTACAATATGAATATGCTTACTGACCCACTCAATGAAAAGATGAAAGCAAACATCCAAATTTGTTTAGTCCAAAACATAAACAAAGAATAACATGCCAGTGTTGTATTAAACAAAAGCAAAGCATTTAAAATTTAACACATTTACAAGCATAATCGGTTTAAGATATATCATGGAATTTTGGATACGATACGATACGATACCTCGCATCCAGAAAGTAACGACCATGTCGTTGCCATCCATTGGCACAAAGACAGCAATAAACCAACATGCTGCGTTTTTCTTTGATAAATGGCCCAAATAAAAAGATTTGATGGTCACTTAAATGAATGTGGATGTGAATAAGTGAATGGTAGGAAAAGGATTATATCGTTGCATGAATCATATCTAGCTTTTGAAGGGTTGAAATAGATCAAGATTTGTTAATGCATATTTGTGTCGTCTTGTTCTTTGTAATCGTTAATTGTTTGTAATCGTTAATTGGCCTTTTAATAGGTTCAAGGGGTATGATAGTAATTATCTTAAGGTCATTTGCCTGGTTTGTAAGCGAATGGTTCTTGTTTTGGTTCCATACGCTTAGTTTGTAAGCGTATGTAGTATGATAAACGCCATACGCCTGGGATGTAGGCGTATGGTCCTTTCGTTTAGTTATATTTAGTCGATACGCTTGGGATGTAAGCGCATGGGTAGGCGAGTGGGAGGCCATTCCCCGTTGTAAGTTATGTTAATTAATGAAGTGGCCTTTTATTATTGAAATACACCGTTACTCTGTCAAATTCTCTACAGAAAGCACACACTCGCACACAGTTAATCACCTAAACGTAATCAATACTCATTCAACGATATCATAGACTAGATCCTTACGTTAATATGAATCCATTCGCTCATTGAATTAACTGTGGTTCCTGAAGATTCAAGATGGATCAAATGGTTTAAATCAAGGAATATTGGATTTTAATAATCCAAACTTTGGTCTATTGGTCAATATTAATCATAAGTTAAGAAATTCCTTATATTAATCCCAACTTTCACTATATTGGCCTCCACTGAGCCTTTTTCTTAACGGGAACTAACTTGGTTAGTTTTAGAGTAAAATATATCATTTCTTCAAGTTGAGGGTTCACAAATAAAAAATATAATTTAACTTAAAAACTCAACACACAACCAACGCCACCGTTGCCATCACCGTCGCCGCCTCCGCCTCCACCACCGCCGCCAATACCGCAACTACCGTCCCCGACATCGCCACCGCCACCACCTTCGCCGCCGTCGCCGCCACCAGTTGGTTATGAAACCTCCACATCTGCCACCACCACTTGGTTATGAAGGGAGGGCTTGAAAATTTATACAGTTATTATTGCCGGCATAAAGATCAAAATTTGAATTATTAAAATCCAATATCCCATTTTCAAACCTTCCCTTCATAAACAAGTGGCGGCGGCGGCGTCGGTGGTGGTGGTGGCGATGTCGGTAACGGCGAATCCAGGAATTTTTTCAGGTGGTGCACTACTTTTATATATTTCAATTTCATAGAATCGGGCATAAAAAATTACGGGTCGGTTCAAGGTTTGAGTCGGTTCGATGGTTCGGGCAAAGTTCATTCCAAACTAACCAATTAAAACTAACAAATTAAAACTAAAATTTAACAAATAACTTAATAATTAACAACATCAAGAATAATTAAACATCTAACAAATGAATCTAAACTTACCTTTACAGTGGGAGAATTTTAGAAAGAGTAGCAATGGTGAGTATGGGAAAAGGAGAGAGACAGCAACTTAAAAAAGAAAATAAAAACTTGCTATAGGGAATCGAACTCGTGGCTTTTTGTTTACAAAACCAGCAACTTACCATCTAGTCCAACACTTGTAGTATGAATAGAGTGGTTCATTCCTCATTTATAGAATGGTTCATCTAATATTTTCTATATATCAATACATTATTATTTCGAAACTCGGGTGATTCCGAGGAACCACCCATTTACACTATGGATCCGCCCCTGGTGTCGGTGGTGGCGGCAGTGATGGTGGTGACGGCGACGACCGTGGTGGTGAGTTTTTAAGTTAAATTACATTTTTCATTTGTCTCACTCAATTTGAAGAAATGACATATTTTGCTTTAAAACTAGCCATGCTAGTTTCCACTAAGAAAATACTAGTGGAGTCCAATAGATTGAAAGCTGGCATTAATATAAGGAATTTCTTTAATTAGAATTAATATCTACCAATATTCTAAAGTTTGGAAATTAAAATTCAACATCCCAAATAAAATATGTCTTTGTAGGTTGACTAGGTGTGACAAGGAAATGCAATAAGTTGGTTTCATTTTGTATAAAAGACATTAGCTCTTATTTCCGTGCCTTTACAAAATACAGGTCAACAGATGTGTCAGCATTCCATTAATATATCTATTATGCTTTTAAATTTATTTTATACTTTTTTCTGAATAATAAAGGCACTAAATTACTGAAGATAAAATTTTATCTTTATTAATTATATATATATACAATTTGCAACTTTGTGTTGCATAACAGGTTGTATGTTCTGCATTGTGAGTTGTACATTAGGTTTTGTAATTAGTGGGTTGTACAAGATGCTCTATTTGTTTGTACCAGTGTGAGCTCGTGTTTGTATTTCATCCGTCATCTTCTTTCTTTTAACGTATTGACGGCTCCAGCCACACCAGCTGCCACTGTTACACCCACACCTAATTGTCGACAGTTGCCGCCCCTGCTCCTTCTACATCTTCGGTACATTATGAGTTGTCAATTGATCTCAATTAGGGCTCAAAAGTTCAAGATCTGAAGGTTAGTAGGCGGATTTTCCTCTTAATCGTCTTCGTGGTTCATTTATTTCCATTGTACGCCAGAGGTAACTCCTCTGTCTTTTTTCCCGTTTCTGCCTGCTTATTCTGTGTTATTGAAGGAATGCTTTTATTGATTTTAAGCTGTCTATTAAGCATATGTTTTTCTGTAAAGACTTATGCTAAAAATTTGATCTAATTTTGTTCATTATTTCGAACTTCTTTTTGAAGTTTTGGTTTGAATGAAATATATATTAATGCATCACAGTTGGTATTATGTTAAACATAAAACATGCCACTTAACACCACCAACGTAACTAGGTGATTACTCAACATGCCACTTAACACCACAAATGACAGTATTTTTTATACCTTTTTTTGTCACACTCCCATGGTTTGGTGAAATATTGAATGTACAACTTGCAGCAGATCTGACTTTTGGTAGTTGTTATGTGCCTCTTCTTCCTTTTGCTTGGTTTAGTGTAAGAAATTGTTTGATTATCTAGACAACAAATTAATGATTCATCTCTTTTGTACCATCTATTCAAATCACAATGTTGGTCAATGGTCATCTCAACCCCGCCGCAACGCGCAGAGACTGCTTTCTAGTTCATATACAAACTTTTGACAAAAAGCTAGGTTAATTGCATCTTATATTTATTCTGTTAAATGTAGTACATATAATAGAATGGATAACAGAATACGAATATATCACGTTATCCATTCATGTGCAAATCATAAACAGGAGGAATAAATTTATAATTTAAAGGAACTTGAATCATATGATATCAAAAATTCTTAAGAGCAGTAGTGGTTGTGATTACGAGGTAATGATATGCATAATATATTGTACATTAATTAGTTGGTACCCGACAAACATGTTGAAGCTGTTGTTATTGTTTGTCGAAGCTGTTCTTATATTAAGGGAGGAAGGGGCGCAATGCGCAAGAACCCAACAGCCATCCAACCCATGTTCGACAGCTCATCGCAAACCGTCAGAAACCGACAAACATCCAACCCTCGGCTGTGGTGATCCCGCCTACTCACCCATCTATCTCTCATATCCTTTCTTTGGATGTTATAAGTTGATTTAGATACCCGATTTCACCAACCCTAAGGGGCGGCTGCGGTGTTTGCAGAAAATCAGGGTACCCGATTGAGTTTAACTGAGAACCCCCTCCCCCTCCCCCCCCCCCCCTCTCTCTCTAAGAATAAGATACAGTTCAATTTTTCTTTTTATCAATTAACCATCTCTAAACATACTTATATAAATTATATACACAATTATCACAACAGAACTTAGATGGAGAGCCGCCTTCAACACCTTGGTACTATTGGTTTACACATCATTTTGGTTTAAGATACTGTTGAAATGACAGAAAGAAAAACAACCTTGGTAATTTCTTATTTGTTTCAGTTCAATATGCTAATATTTGTAGATGTAATATTTTCTAATTTTTATGTTTATTTGTTATATGTGTTGTCTGGATGCTTTCTGGACCTGTGACGGTTTATGAAGCTATTGGGCTATTGGACTTGAAGAATATTGGTGTTGGGCCAAATTGGGCCGTTTTCTGAAGATGACAATTTAACAAACTCCAAGTCTCACACGTAATTGGGCTGGGGAGTTTGTTAGCGTCGATATAAAAAGGGTTGTTGAGCGTCATTCTCTGCAACACACATTTTCTTCTCAGTTGTATCTCTGTAGTCTTGTAATCTAGGGTTTGATTCATCATATTGATTGAATCTGTTGTCTGATAGATTGAGATAAAGAGAGATTTCAGATCACTGTGTTGGTAATCTTGTAAAGAGTTGTTCAAATCTTCTGCTGTGGTTGTAATCTGGTGAAGTTGGAATAAAGATTGGAGTTCTGATATCCATTTTTACATGGTATCAGATCTAATAAGTTTTACCATTTTATTAAATTGAGTTTTAACCATAGTTACAAAACTTTTAACATGATAAAAAACTTCATTTTAATGTTTCATTAAAAACACCCACACAGCCCTTGAATAATCATCAATTATAGTGAGAAAAAACCTAAATCCTTCTCTGCTTGGGATCTTATAAGGACCCCAAACATCTAGATGAACTAATTCTCCCAAACATTTAGTCTTATGATCACTCAAGGGAAATGGCTTTCTATGTTGCTTAGCCTTATGACATACTTCACAAACAGTATTGGTGTCAACTTTAGACAACTTTAATGAATCTTTTAATACGTTTAAAACTATATCTGAAGGATGCCCTAATCTAGCATGCCATAAATCAATATTACTGCTACTACTAAAACACACCTTATCATATAAAGAAGAATCACCACAAATGTATAATCCATCAAGTTGACTACCAGTCACCAGGACTTTCTTGGTTACACAGTTCTGAATATAACAATTGTTTTCATTAAACGACACAGTTAGTTTACTATCCTTTGCTAGTTTGTGAACAGACATTAAATTCACACAGTAGTCAGGAACAACAAACACATCATACAGTGTTCCATAACTATTTAGTTTTATGTCACCAATCTTTGAGACAACAACACAAGTGCCATTGGGGTGTCTTACTCTTATATTGAGATCAGACACATCAAGTCGGTTCATCAAATTCTTATCAGACATAACCATGTGTTGGTTTGCCCCTGAGTCAACAACCCAACCGAGTTTTGACTCATAATCGTTTTTACTAGCAAAACAAAACACAGGTTTTCTAGAATTAAGAGAATAAAACCAAGGACTAAAAAATACCTGACACATTACAGCTTTGAGTACTGACAGAAGCTTTTTCATTCAAAAGACTCACACAACTTAGTGACTTGATCAGGAGTAAGACCACTAGCAGGAGAGCTATTTGATGTACCTGAATTATTACTTACAATGTTGTTACTGAAAACAACCTTTTTCCCTGTGTTATTTCTAGATTTCATCCAAACAGAATAACCAACAATTTCAAAACACTTATCCACACTATGACCCATTTTATTACAATATGTACACTTAACAGCTTGATTAGGAAATCTTACAGTGTTCCTTTTGTTGTCAAATACTTGATTTAACTTGGAAACAAACCCAACTCCTTGGATTTGTCCATTCAAATAACCACTGTTAGAATTCCTATGAGATTCTTCTCTAGACACAATAGCAAAAGCCTCTTTGACAGTAGGAAGTTGTTCTTTTAATAGTAGACTTGTTCTAACAGCCTCATAACTATTGTCAAGGCCTATTAAAATTGCATCAATTTTATTAGATGATTAAAATCATTAAACTGTTTCGAAGCCTCACACGTACAAAGAAGCAATTGTAAAATTTGATCCAACTGTTTCCACATTATGTTTAACTTGTGATAATATTCAGACACAGATTGGTTACTTTGAGTAAACATATTAATTTTTGATACAAGTTAAAGACCACAGATCCATCCACTTTATCATATGTTTCTTTTAAGTCATTCCACATTTTGGTTGCTAATTTAGAATAGACCTGTCCTAAATACAACTCTTCAGACACATAATTTAATAACCAAGTAAGAACAACCGAATTACATCTATCCCACTGTTTTGAAAGAACTTCATCAGTGGTAGACCTAACACAAGTACCATCTATAAATCCAATTTTATTTTTAACCTGTAATGCCAGGTTCATAGCATTAGACCAAACTTTATAATTTTCAGTCCCTTTCAGTTTTATGCTAACAATGGTAAGACTACTGGAATCACTAGCATGCAAATAAAGCGGATCACTGGCTTCAAGTTTACTAACCAGCGTATTATTGTTATTATTATTTTCATCACCCATGATAACAATCAATAAGAATGAAAAACAAAATCACATAAGCACACTCAAGAAACTGATACACATAAACCTAGAATGCCTAATGCAACACAAAGACCAGGCTTTATATCCTCTGGTATCAACCTAATTATGCCTACACAAGTATATAAAATGCGACTAAAAAGAAAAGAATTAGAAAGATCTCACCCGAGTGCGCCCAAGTTAGGGTATTCCTTCTAAGAGTCAAGAATGCAACCTTCACTTAGGGTTACAATTCTTGACAGAATCAGCACACAGATCTTTGATCACAAATTGAGTTGCACGGAAGAAATACTCCACAAGAACACCCTACAAGGATGTACGTAACCTTCAAGATCGATGAAACCAATAATACCCAAATATTAGGGTTTCAATTTCGGAAACCCTAGCTTTGCAATTAACACCAAACACCGATGAAATCCGAAGATATCGAGCAATCACGGCTCTGATACCACTATCAGAACTTCAATCTATGAGCCAATATCAGAACTCCAATCTTTATTCCAACTTCACTAGATTACAACCACAACGGAAGATTTGAACAACTCTTTACAAGATCACCAACACAGTGATCTGAAATCTCTCTTTATCTCAATCTATCAGACAACAGATTCAATCAATATGACGAATCAAACCCTAGATTACAAGACTACAGAGGTATAACTGAGAAGAAAATGTGTGTTGCGGAGAATGACGCTCAACAACCCTTTCTATATCGACGCTAACAAACTCCCCAGCCCAATTACGTGTGAGACTTGGAGTTTGTTTAAATTGTCATCTTCAGAAAACGGCCCAATTTGGCCCAACACCAATATTCTTCAAGTCCAATAGCCCAATAGCTTCATAAACCGTCACAAGTCCAGAAAGCATCCAGACAACACATATAACAAATAAACATAAAAATTAGAAAATATTACATCTACAAATATTAGCATATTGAACTGAAACAAATAAGAAATTACCAATGTTGTTTTTTCTTTCTGTCATTTCAACAGTATCTTAAAACCAAAATGATGTGTAAACCAATAGTACCAAGGTGTTGAAGGCGGCTCTCCATCTAAGTTCTGTTGTGATAATTGTGTATATAATTTATATAAGTATGTTTAGAGATGGTTAATTGATAAAAAGAAAAATTGAACTGTATCTTATTCTTAGAGAGAGAGGGGGGGGGGGGGAGGGGGAGAGGGGTTCTCAGTTAAACTCAATCGGGTACCCTGATTTTCTGCAAACACCGCAGCCGCCCCTTAGGGTTGGTGAAATCGGGTATCTAAATCAACTTATAAACATCCAAAGAAAGGATATGAGAGATAGATGGGTGAAGAAAACACTAAGTGAACCCTGGACAGATTATAGATAATCTAGACAGATTATAGATAATCTGGGGGTTAAGTAATGTTTCCCACGGATGAGATCTAACTGAGAAGGCTGTTCTTCAGGAGACCTGCAAAACAAACACCGTAAGCTCGTCACTGAGAAGGGGGGGGGGTTCCTCCTTGTGACCACCCTCCGGCGTGAGAATCAGACTAGGTTGCTCTGAATATAAGTGTATATTAAGAGATTGCTAGATAACTGGGTAGCAGATGATCTTACCATTCCAAGATGTTGGAGTATTTATTAGCCGAAGGTAGGTTAGAAGGTATAGCCGGCTGAATAGTATTCCTGTTCTACCAACAGTGGACTATGCACAGGCCATACTGGTTGGTGGATAGGTTACGGCCAACAGTAACTATGTCGGCTGCACTATTCCTCCAACTGTAGATTATGCACGTCCTACCTACTGTGGATTATTACGCAGGCCATGCTGGTTGGTGAATAGGTTACGGCCAACAGTAACACTATTTCACCAACTGTAGGCTGCGCATAGCCCTGCAGTAAGGGTTGGTGAGTAGGCAGCGGCTAATAGTGACAAACAGTACTAGAAGGTGCTCCTCCTCGTACTGTTGTCGGTGAGCTGTCACCTGTGATTGGCTCATGGGCTGTTCTGGTCAGATTGTCTGTCCTATCCATACCTTGGTAGGTATAGTACAGAAGATCTTTCAGAATCATACGGAACTGGCTCATTTTGGCGGATTGTTCCCGCCTTGCTCATTCCTTCATGTGACTAACTGAAGTATCTATTGTCTTGTGCGTGTAGCCCTGCTGTCTGCGGGTAGCCTTCCCTGATGGCTTGTATCCGCAACTGCTGGGAACAGGCGGGGTACTTCACCATTGGGAGGCTTTCCCTGCGTGTACAGCTTGCGTACATGCGCGTAAGGTTCTCTGAGCATGGTGGGGTCCTGCGAAGCAGATGGCCTTTGCGCAGACGTCCCTGTTCAAGGTGAGTCTTGCGGGACCAACTGGGCTCTGCTGGGACCCTACCTCTTCAGAGTCCCTCCAGTCCAATGTTCTTCTCATGACTGTTTAATAAAGTGAGGTGAACTTTTGGACTTTGAGCAAGGGGTTTTGAAAAAGGCTTTTTAGTTTTAAGGTTCTCCGTGGGGATTCTTCCCGCGGGTTTCCTAGTGTCACTTGCAAAAAATTCCCGATTTTTTTGCTTGATCTTTGGGTATGATGCGGGTAGGTATGTAACCTTCTCGCAAGGCAGGAGCGTTGAGTTCTTACTTGTATATAGTCTCCATGAGGTTCTGGTGGTTTTCAACATAGTGATCAATTATGCTAAAACCACCAATTCCATTACGGAGTTTCAAACAGTATAATTCTCGACGTTCCCGTTATGCGGGGATGTTATTCCTCTATCCGCAAGCATTGCCTAGAAGATCCTTCTTGGTTTCAATTCTCTGCGGGTGCTAGGTATGTGAAGGGTTTTGCCCTTAACACTGTACCCGCACTCGTCTTATAGTTACTTGGTTGCCAAGGTATTCTTGGCTTCAATTCCCTGCGGGTGCTAGGTATGTGAAGGGTTTTGCCTTAAACACTGTACCCGCACCTGTCTTATAGTTACTTGGTTGCCAAGGTATTCTTGGCTTCAATTCCCTGCGGGGTGCTAGGTATGTGAAGGGTTTCTGCTCTTAAACACTGTACCCGCATCCGTCTTATGGTTACTTGTTTGCCAAGGTAAGGGGTGTTTCTCCCGCTTACTTTTGAATCTTTTTTGAATTTTGAATTTCAAATTCGAAGAGTTGGTAGAAAGATAGGAACAGTCCAAAACGTCTGAAACGTCGTGCGACGGTTTCTTCTGACTGTGTCAGGTACGTGCAGGAAGTTATGGTGACGTGACATTATATGGTCATTCCAGTCCCTTTTTCAGGCGCGTGGGCGCGATTTTTCGGGCGCGTGGCCGCAAAATTGCTGGCACACGTCCTGTCAACAGCTGTTGCCAGAGCCTGCTTTATGCACGTGTCATAGTTTCATTGCACCTTCGATTTCTCTCTCCTCCGCATTAAATTCATCGCATTAATTGCGATTAGTAATAAAAAGGGGGAGAGGGCTGTTTGCAATCCACACTTTCACCCTTCTCTTCTTCTTCTTTAGCGATTTCCGGCAAATACTCCCCTTTTCAGGCTAGCATTTTCCCGAAATCGCTTTCTTTTTTCTGCAAAATGTCTTCTCGTGATCTTGAGTCTTCGGCCGATGACAAGAGTACTGCTGGTGAGTGCCAGTGTGCTCTGCCCGGCGATCAGTACCGGTATGTTGTTAGGAGTTCATGCTCGATCCTCTCGAGCCTCGAGTTTCCTGAACCCATCAGACCGTGTACGATGCCCCCCAGTGGCAAGATCGGAGGTATATGCTGCATTCTTTGTTTATGGGAACCTTAGGTTCCCATTGACAAAGTTTGTTTACCGTGTCCTCGAAAGGCACGGTGTTCATCTGACCGAGCTGCACCCAATGGCGATCGCGAAGATTCGCCACTTCGAGTGAGTGTGCCGGATATTGGGTGTTGAGCCCTACGTGGACCGCCTGATGACCTTCTATACTTGGAGGTGCATCCAGGGGTGGTACACCCCTGACAACCCGAATCAAGGGTTTGAAGATTTGCGCGACAGAGCGCAGTCTCCGATCGTGGAAGCGGGAGTTCTTCTACATTTCTGCTCGCAGCCGTCCCCATTGCCATGAAGTTTAAAAATGGCCAAGCCATTCCGAGCCACCACGCCACAAACTACCAGGAGGCGGAATGGTTTGCAAAGATATCCCTGGTCCAATCTCCGGTTTTCCGGTTTCCGGAGTCCGGGATGGTGATGTTGGGGATGAGCCGAGTGTGGAAAGTGGCTGACGCGCAAAAGGTTCCAATCGTCCTCGAATACGGTTCGAACTCTATCCCTTACGGTATGCTCCGTTTCTCTGTTCTTATACGAGTTTATCTTCTAACTGTTTATTTTCTTTCAGAGGGGAACAACTTGGAGTCGCTCCTGTACCCGCGGGAAGCTGACGGTCCCGCGCGGATGGGTACTCGTGCTCTAGACGAGAACGAGTTGCCCATCCTGGAACAAATGGCGGATCGGTTTGTGGAGGTCTATCCGCCGGGCCAAGAGATCCTGAGCCACCGGCGGCCAGGTAAGAGCGATATTCTATCCTCAACCCCTCAAATGCTGTACCCGCTGCTGGAATTCCTTACGTCCTTTCTTCTTCTGAGGAATCCGCAGATGGTCCTCCGCTAGTGCGGAAGAGGAAGGCTGCCGGCGGGAAAGGGAAGGAGAAGGTGGCCTCCACAGCTGATCCGGTGCTTCTATCTGACACCCGAGTCAGATAATGAAGAGGTGGCGGGGAACCCCGGTGTGAGAAGACCACTGCTCCGGAGGCTACGACTGTTACCTCCGGAGAACTGACGACGACGGTGACCGGCATCAAGAGACCCGGCCCCATCGGGCTTGTCCCCGCCCCTCGTACGTTCAGGCTCAAGAAAACCCGTAAGTAGAAACATTCTTTTTGTAGATTTATCACTTCATAAATTTATTAACACTTATCTTCTTGTGCAGGCGTGGATGTTGACGCATTCCAGGGTGGAGCGCAGGGAGTACCTCTCCGCCAATGACGGTAGGCTCGGTCAGCCTACCTGAGGCGTCGACCCAGGCACCTTCGCCTGCTTCCGCTGGTCCAGTTGTTCAATCCTTTGAGCCAACTGTTCCAGCCGAGATGACGTCACCAGCCGGCGGTGAGTGCAATTTTTTACAGCATCGTTCACCGAGCCGGCGGTTACTTTTGCTGCTGACTCTTCTGCGGC
>NW_027498258.1:0-76669 GCF_021521415.1 Bidens hawaiensis | reverse complement strand
ACAATGGTTATGTTTCTGTTTCATTTATACTTCGATACTAAATTGAGTTTAAAATAAGAACTCTTAATCCACGGCTTCAAATGGAACGACGAGCAGCCAAAAATCTCTTATGTGATTACCAATGTCTGTATTTCCTGCTGCATCACGCGAGCACTCGTCTAGTATTAGATAATAGACCATTACACATAATTAGTTACATAGATGATTCTTGTGAGTTGGTGTTTCTTTTCTTTTTTTGAATCCCGTATAAGAGGTTTAAGGTTAACTTCCGTTAACATGTTTGGTTAAGTTGAATGCCATTTTTGTGATTTCACACTCAAGGGACTAATAATGTATTGTTTGATATTTGATGGGATGTTTGTGTATTTTACTTACAATTAAAAAACTAAAGGCAAAAAAGAAAAAAATCAAAACAAAAATATAACAATAAAAGCTATTTTAAATACAAACAATATATAATTTATCTATACATAGATATCATCTACGTATCTTCCACATTGGCTTAGTCTGGCTCAAGTATCCAGCTTGGCTTGTGTCTCCAGCATTGTCTCGTCTTCCTCGGGTTGAGAACCGCCCATAATGCTCGAGTTATGAAGACCGACCATCATGCTCGGGATTGAAAGACCGAATATAATGCTCGGGTCTGAACACCGACACCTAACATGTGCATGTATATCATCATTATTCGTGTCAAAGTTAATTCCCACCGTGTATGGGTATTCAGGGGCGGTTACATCGGTTGGGTGGTGTTTGGTTGTGGATTATTCGAGTCGGAAGTGTTTTGAGTGGGTTTGCCATGATGAGAATTGAGCAAAACCGAAGCTTGAAGGGTTCTATGGATACATCTTAGTTGTGATTTAAAAAAATGAGATGAAGTTAAGAGAATGAGAAGGTTTTAATTTTGTGTTTAAAAAAACAGATGAGAATTGAGTTTATATAAATAAATTGTTAGTAATATATATTTATATTTTTTTTTTTTATTTTACCCCATGAATACAAGTTATCATCCCTCACGGGAAGCATACTCATAATCTAATTCCAACATAACATTTATAACTTTATCGTAGTATTGATTGTTACATTCCACCCACATCTCTTCTACTACTCATGGTATTGATATTTTAAAAGAAAAATGATTTTTACATGGAAAGTTTTTATTGATACACATAAAATGCATGCTCACACGTTGATATAAAAGCATTCATCTAAATCAACGTAAATAAATGAACGATGAATGCAAACGATGCTCTGTGAATGTCCGTTTGTTTAATTTTAACAAGTCAAACATACAGAAACAATCATACAAACAATGTACATTTATGCATGTTCATGTTCTTGAGAACGTAAACAAACGAATGATGAAAATGAACATACTCTTTATTACTCCAATTCATTAGTCGATCACCCAAATTTGATTTCGGTGATGAATTGATGCATGACTTAATAATTAGTAACCTAACATAAACCAATGAGTATGAACTTAAATGAGCAAGTATAAGTAAATAAATCCACAAATGACATATATGTTCATGTTCAGCCGGTTAATTAAATGGACGAAACCTTTTATTTTCATGTTCGTTATTAAGTATTAACTAAACATACATGAACGTATTCTTGTCAATTGATATTCTAAACATTGGGTCCGTTTGGAGCTCTATCGCATTAGTTCCCATATGAGAATGTATCTTTCTAGTTTAATAAAACATTTAAAATTTTATTTACAGTTTTATCCTATCTTGTTATGAAATTTAAAACCTCATACTGGAAAATTGTGCGTGACAAATAGTTCGATGAAGAAATGTTGATTTCCCGCTTCATGTGTATTAATAAAAAAAACAGGAAAAAAAAAACTCGATTAAACAAGAAAGTTGTAAACAAACCGAACGAACATGGAAGAGGTATGTTCATGTTGGTTTATTTTACATTAACCGAACAACCGATTAAGCACAAGCAATTAAACAAATGGGGTATTCTTGTACGTGTTTTGATATGTTCATTCGTTAATAATATAAATGAACGGTTCACGAAGGTGCTGAACATAGATGAGCGAACATAAGTGAGCTAAATCAGTTAAAGAAAAGGTGAATAACAATGTGTTGGGCTTTAGTGTAAGAATAAATATAATAATATATTTATTTATATGTGACCATTATAATCATTAATATTACACTAGATCAAAATATTAATTATACTTTATTATATATTAGTTTGTAATTGTTGATGGACCATATTACCCTTATGAGCTAATAAAGTGTTTCTCTTTGGGTGTATATAAGAGAGAGAATAAATTAATATCATAATCTAATTACCTCCCTCCAGAAATTGGCTTCTCTCTAGAACCCTAATCCACATCCTTAACTATACGTTTTAAAGGGGAACTGGACCAAGCTGACAAACATGCCGACTACATCATACTCTGTTGTTCCTATTCTCTTTTTGTTGAAACATGTATACATGTTTATGTTATTTATCAGGTTTTCCATTATTGTATTGAAGAATTGACCAACATGTCATATTAGAGCGATGTTAATTAATCAATTATTCATGTTTTCCCGAAATATGGAATTATAATCCGAAAATATGGATTATGATTCAAGCATTATAAACCCCAATTTTTATATATGGTTTTCATTGATATAAAATTGTTTTCATCACGAAAATACTTTGTAAAACTATTTAGAATTCGCTAAAATTGAGTTTTAATAAATCATAATTTTTGAAATCTATTAATATATGTTCAAGGTTTCGATTCCAGAAACAATTGACTAAAAGATTCTTTGAAGATGTTCTTTATGCTAATCATAAAATTCGAAAAACGTCCTTACTTTGATGAATCAAAGAATTAGAAAGTGTTGTTTCCATTTTGATTAATTATTATCCATTAAAATTTTTGATTTTATGATATAGTTTATCAATAAAAAGATTTCCAAATCATGGATAAACATAATTAAATATATTAAATTAGAAAACAAGATATCCATTGAAATTCGAATGTCTTCGTTATCATAATAGTTTACGGGTAGTTTACGAGAAGTAAATGCTTTGTGGTTTCTAAACTAAATACCGGGAACTAAAACCAAGAAATAACTTTTCCTAGAAACTAAATTTATTATCAATGTTTCTGTTGTACGTTTTCTTATGATATGTCAAGATTCTATAGTTATCTCTTAAAACAGACAAATCGGTCACCAATTTATTTTTGAGAGATTATTAAAACACGTGTTACAAACAGATGAACTAGATTCATCATTGTTAGTTGAGACTGAACTTGAGGATTCAGATGAAAGAGATGATGAAGAACTAACCTCATGAAGTTTAGCCATGAATGTAAACATAGAATTATTGACCTCTTCACCAGAATTTTCCGATTCAACATCTGAGTTAGTGTTAAAAATTTCTTCTGCAATCTTCTTTAAATTTTCGTAAGTCATTTGTTTTCCTACAATAATCTCAACTAGATTTGGATGTTGTTGAACATCATATGATTTTCCTAAAAATTTGTTGGGCCAATCATTGGATTGAGATACCATAGCTTTAAAATAAGACGATTTGGCATTTTCCAAAGAATTTTGATTATTACATCCCTTGAATCTCGATTATTGAACTTCCAGAATGAACTGGAATCTCGGTTGTGACATCCGGTCCCTCGCACCACCAATATTGTCCGCTTTGCCCACGAAAATATCACAGATTTGTTTTTGGTTGCCTAAGTGGAGACTTCACAGGAGGTCACCCATCCTGCTACTACTCCCACCTGAGCACACTTAACTATGGAGCTCTCCCTCGTCCACTACCATTAAGCCCAAAACACGTTGGTGATTTAAGGGGGAAGACATTTACATATGAACCAATTATCTCTCTTGTCCACGGCCGATGTGGGATTTGCCTAGAATGTTACAAACAACCCTCCCTTTTGGACTCATCGTCCTCGATGAGGTTTGCCCTACTATCCAATCCAGGATGTGGGATTTGCCTAAGGTGTACCTCGCAAAACCCATGGGGACTCACTGTCTCTGATGAGGTTTGTTCCACCATCCCTAACGACACAAGAGTGGCTCTGACACCACTTGTAAGATACAACCCCTCGCACCACCAATATTGTCCACGGAGAGCTTACGGATTTGTTTTTGGTTGCCCAAGTGGAGACTTCCCGGGAGGTCACCCATCCTGCTACTACTCCCACCTGAGCACACTTAACAGTGGAGCTCTGTGACATCTGACCCGATCCGACCCGACCCAGGTACCCGTTTCTCCGATCCGATCTCTTTCTTTTATGATTTAATATTTTTACTTATATTTTACTTTTAATAATAATATATATATTTTCCTTCCCGCCTCTCTCTCTTTCTTTCCGCCGTCCCGTCCCTCTCCTTCTCTCTTTCCGCCTTCTTTTCCCTCTTGTCGCCGTCCCGCCCTTACGCCTTGTTTCCCTCTTTTTCTTCTAACTCTTTGCTTGTCCTTTGGTTCTTCCCGCCTAAGGTTGTCTGCGCAGCTCCACGCGCCAGACCCCTTACAAGGAATCCTGCGTGAAGACCACCTGTTTCAGCGATACGCGAGACGAACTCTTCTCGCAGCGCGCTAAGAATTGTAATTCTTCTCGCAGCGCGCTAAGAACGGTAGTTCTTCCCGCGACGCGCTAAGGATTGTAGTTCTTCTCGCAGCGCGCTAAGAATCGTAGTTCATCCCTCGACGCGCGAAGAATTATAGTTCTTCCCGCGGCGCGCTATGAATTTTAGTTCCTCCCGCGGCGCGCTAAGAAATGTGACTCTTCCCGCGGCGCGCTTAGAAATGGTAGTTCTTTCCGCGACGCGTTAAGGTTAGTTCTGTCTGCCTTCGCGCTCGCGCTCTCTTGACCTTCTGTGTCAGCCTTCTCGCGTTAAACCCTTTGAGTTTTCTTCTGTTTAAGCTAGCCGTTGCTTTTGAGTTGTCTTATCTTTTGAGCTGTTGACCTAATCTGCTTTATGTCTGAAAAGTTACTTTCGGCGCAGCATGCGCACCAACCCCATTGGTTGACAGATAAAGTGACTGACATAATCTTTTGAGATCTGCTTTTGCCATGCTTGACCTGTACCTTTATCTACCCGCCCATGCTTTTTTTTTACTGTTCCCTGTCAGCTTTATCTTGCCCCTGCAGCTGCCATATCTTTCCATATCTTTTGCTTTTGGATTCTTATGCTTTTTGATATCTTTTGCTTGATCCTGTTAAAGATCTTTTCCCCTTTTCTAGGGATTATGTCTCCTAGGGTTTTCCTATAAATAATAATAATATTTTCATAACACATCACACACAAACACTTAATCTCTCATGTTCTCTTGCTCCTTGTTCTCTCTGCCGTCTCCCTCTCTGCCTCCGTCTTCCTCCCTGTTCTGCCCTGCTTTTCCGGTAATATATATTATATATAATAATTTACTTATTAATTATGCTAACTTGTAATCAAGACTTAAAACAAATCATTAAAACAATAATCTTATTTATAGGTTAACTTGTGCTTGTTTAAAGTTGGTTCTTGCTTTATCTTACACCGCATCGTTTATCATGTGAGTAATCTCGTACCTAATCCCTTTTTGCTTTTAATGTTTTGGGATGTTCATGTGTTCATACAAACTTAGAGTCTTAAACTTGTTTATGAACTTTAGTCGCGCAGTATCCCATGTGTTGAGGACGTAGACTTGGCTGTTTATTTGTATGTGTGGATCATTAACCGTCTTGTCGGTCTATTCCGCAGTTTTCATGGTACCATTAGATGAACACGGGAGAACTATCGTTTATGATTTTCTCTTTTGTATACACATGCACAGTTTGTCTTGTTTGTGAGCTCAATTGTGAGCACTGGCAGTCTTATGAATCTTAGAGTTGGTCCCGATCAGATTACACCCTTGTTGAAAACCAGACATACACATGTTGCGCGCAGATTTATTGTTATCTATGTACTGTATTAAACTTGATTTCTCACCAACACGCAAGTGTTTGACGTTTATTTTAACACATGTTCAGGGTTGCAGTAGCTGTTTTGGAGCTTGTGGACACATAGGAAGTTTCCTTTATTTTGGACCTAGATTAAAATGTATCAAGACAAGTTATTGCTGTTCGAATATTATGATTTATAATATATTGATTTATGATGATTTATGTTAACTACTTTTACCCTGCGCTTACGCGAATGAATGTATTTATTAAATATTGACACCCAATAGTGTCACGAGTGATGAAACAATATGTGGCGCCCCGATGTATAATCCGCCTTTGGTCGGGGTGTTACAGATTGGTATCAGAGCTCGTTGACTTTAGGATAGGTGGTTAGACGTAACGGCCTAGAATACCTAAGAGTCCCTTCTCGCGCATGAGAGAAATCTCATGTTTGCGCGCTTATTGTTAATTACTCGTTATTTATGAGTATGCTCGCGCTTGCGCAGTATATGATTTTATGATTTATTCCGCGATATTTCGATTTTTGATTGAATTTCGATTTTTATTGATTTTTCTTACATATTCGTTTGTTGGATTTGAAAGTCCGAAAAGTCATGGTGATGCATGAATAGCTGATTTTCAATTTCCATTTACGATTATATTCTGAGGTTGGAGACTTGAAAAGTCATGGTGATACATGAATTGTCGACCTCCAATACTCATTTTCTTGTATGTTTTATATTGAAGATTGAAAAGTCATGGTGATACATGAATCGTCAATCTCCAATACTCGTTTGCTCGTATATTTTAAATTGGGAATTCGGAAAGTCATGGTGATACGTGAATTGTCGATTCTTGATTCGAATTTGTTACCTTTATTAAGTCTGCATTTAGGGTCATTTATTTCTTTAACTTTTGACAGTAACTGACTCCGTGAAACCAAGCTTTATAAGATTAAAACTTTGCGCTAAAACCAAGATATTAACTAAAATTAAAATTTTTATAGAATGCCTCCGCTATCTCGCCGATTTCAGAGAAGAGAAGCCTCGCGCATGCGTAGACAGCAACGTTCCCAGGAAATGGCCGCCGCGATAGCCCAAGCCTTGAGCCAAAACAATACCAACACCTCTGGTTATAACATTAAGTCCTTTAACGCGGGTAACCCTCCAAAGTTCACAGGTCTTGAAGGAGCCACCGTGATGCTCCAATGGCTCGAGAAGATAGAAAACACTTTCCTCCACACCCAATGCCCCTCAGACAGACGAACCCTATATGCTTCCAGTGTCCTGGAATCCAGAGCGCTTACATGGTGGAATGGAGTAGCTCATGCGCGTGGCGCAGAGGCTGCTTCTAGCATGACATGGGAGGAATTCAAGGAAATTCTTACGCGAGAATTCTGCCCTCCCAACGAAGTTAAGCGCCTGGAGGAAGAATTCTGGAACTTGAAGCAATACAGTGGCGAAGCGCGCGAGTACGCGACGCGCTTCCACGAGCTAAGCTTACTGGTCCCTCACCTTGTTACCCCTTCACGCCGAGCCATAGAGAAATTCCTTGGGGGTCTCCCCATGGAAATTCAAGATTCTGTATGGGCCAGAAACCCAGTTACCCTCTCTGACGCCATTGAGTTGGCCGCTGTGCTCAGCGACAACCATGTCAGAGCAGGAACCCTGTTCCTGCGGGGAACTGAGAAGACCAAACTCACCAAGACTGCTCCTGAACCAACAGAAACCAAACCTGAACCCTCAAACCGTAACAACCTCAAGCGCAGGCGCAAGGCCTATGCGCTTACCAACCCGCCCATTGTCCAGCAACCCATTTATCAACCTCCAGTTTACGTGCCTAACCCTCTGTCAGCCTACCCAACACCTCCTGTAGTCCATAACTATGCCTTAACCAATCCAGCACTCCCTGCCCCGCCAACTAAGAAACCTTACACAGGAAATCAACCCTTTTGCCCAACCTGTAGATTTCACCACCCAACCCAAACCCCGTGTCGACTTTGCAACCGATGTGGCCGTACTGGTCACACTGCTGAAAACTGTAGAGTCCTTCCCGCCAATCCAATTGCGCCAACACCACCAGTCTACCCGCAGAATCCACAACCAACCTACCAAAACCCACGACCCAGATCGTGCTTTAACTGCGGTGATCCCAGTCATTTCCGGAACGCGTGCCCAAGACTACAAGTTCAGATTACACAAGCGAATCCGGTGAACCAGATTTCAAACCAAGTGACGCGTGGACGAGCTTTTAACATAACCGCGCACCAAGCGCAAGCGAATAATGACGTAGTTAATGGTACATTTTTGCTTAACGGATTTTATGCTTCTGTACTTTTTGATACTGGCGCCGATCGAAGTTTTATTTCTCGCGCGTTTGAGCAGAAGCTTGCGCGACCGCGCAACGATTTAAAAGAAGATTTTTCAGTTGAATTGGCTAATGGTGAAACTGTTTTAATAAACTCAGTGATTAAAGATTGCACGCTTAATCTTAACGAAAACGATTTTCTAATCGACCTCATCCCTATGCCTCTTGGAAGCTTTGATGTTATCATTGGTATGGACTGGCTCTCGAAGAATCGCGCCGAAGTTATTTGCGCCAAGAAGTTGATTCGCATTCCTCGAGAAAATGGTGATCTTCATATTTACGGCGAAAAACCCTCCCGCGGTCTTAAACTTATGTCTTGCGCCGAAGCCCAAAGACTCATGCGGAAGAAGTGTATTGCATTTCTAGCCCATGTGGTTAAACCTGCTGAAGAAAAGAAGCTTCGCGATATCCCTGTTGTGCGTGATTTTCCTGAAGTTTTTCCTGATGATCTTCCTGGTATCCCTCCCGCTCGTGAAGTCGAGTTCCGTATTGATCTTGTCCCTGGTGCTTCCCCCGTTGCTAAATCTCCTTACCGTCTTGCACCCGCTGAGATGCAAGAATTGGCAAGCCAACTTCAAGAGTTGACTGCTAAAGGATTCATTCGCCCTAGCTCTTCGCCCTGGGGTGCTCCGGTGTTGTTCGTTAAAAAGAAAGATGGATCGTTTCGCATGTGTATTGATTACCGCGAGTTGAACAAACTCACCATTAAGAACCGGTATCCCTTACCGCGTATTGACGACCTCTTTGATCAACTCCAAGGTGCCTCTTGTTTCTCCAAGATTGATCTCCGCTCTGGCTATCACCAGTTGCGCATCCGCGATGAAGATGTTCCGAAGACTGCTTTTCGTACTCGTTATGGCCATTTTGAATTCTTGGTCATGTCCTTCGGTCTAACCAACGCACCCGCCGTTTTCATGGATCTAATGAATCGGGTGTGTAGGCCTTTCTTGGATAAATTCGTGATTGTGTTTATCGATGATGTTCTGGTGTATTCTAAGACCAAGGCCGAGCATGAGCAACATCTTCGGTTGGTGTTGCAAAAGCTTCGAACCGAGCAACTCTATGCTAAGCTTTCCAAGTGTGAATTCTGGTCTGATGAAGTACAGTTTCTTGGTCATGTTGTAAACAAGATGGGTATTCATGTCGACCCATCCAAGATTGAAGCAATCAAGAACTGGATTACGCCATCCTCTCCTTCTGAAATCCGTTCCTTTCTGGGCTTAGCTGGTTACTACCGGCGATTCATTTCGAACTTCTCGAAGATCGCTTTGCCTTTAACAGCTCTGACGCACAAAGGTAAATCGTATATTTGGGGCTCGAAGCAAGAAGAAGCCTTTCTAACGCTCAAGCGTTTGTTGTGTGAAGCTCCTGTTCTTGCGTTACCTGAGGGTAATGATGATTTTGTCGTGTATTGCGATGCATCCAACCAAGGTCTCGGTTGTGTTCTTATGCAACGAGGCAAGGTTATCGCTTACGCATCAAGGCAACTTAAGGTTCATGAAAAGAATTATACAACTCACGACCTCGAACTTGGTGCAGTTGTTTTTGCCTTGAAGATCTGGAGACATTACCTTTATGGTACTAAGTGTATCCTCTACACTGACCATAAAAGCCTTCAGCATATCTTTGATCAAAAGGAACTTAACATGAGACAACGCCGATGGAACGAACTCATCAGCGATTACGATTGTGAGATCCGGTATCATCCTGGTAAGGCTAATGTGGTAGCCGATGCGCTCAGCCGAAAACCCTGCCAGCTTAACTGTATCTTGCCGCGCACCCAGCTTCACTTCGCGCCGATTCAAAGCAACCTTGAATCGCGTATTCGTGACGCGCAGCGCGCATCCATCAGTAATGGTAGCCTTCGCGCCGAGTTAGCGTGTGGCGCGGAAGCGCATTTTGTCCCTAATCTGAGTGGAATTCTCTGCTATCTCAATCGCATCTGGATTCCCTTTGATGAGAATCTTCGCGCTGATATCCTGAGTGAAGCGCACAAATCTCGGTATTCCGTTCATCCTGGCGCCGATAAAATGTACAAGGATTTGCGCATTACTTATTGGTGGCCCGGTATGAAAAAGGATATTGCTGTGTTCGTAGCTAAATGTCTGACTTGTTCTAAAGTGAAAGCTGAACACCAACGCCCATCTGGTTTGCTCGAACAACCAGAAATTCCTATGTGGAAATGGGAATGTGTAGCGATGGACTTTATTACCAAGTTACCTTTGACAGCAAGCAAACATGATAGCATTTGGGTAATAGTGGATCGATTGACTAAGTCTGCTCACTTCCTGCCCATTCGTGAAAACTACCGTGTTGAGCAACTCGCGCAGCTTTATGTCAAGGAAATTGTCTGCCGCCATGGTACTCCTTTGAGCATCATATCCGATCGCGATGGCCGTTTTATATCTCGCTTTGGAAATCTCTCCAATCTGCGCTAGGAACTCGCTTGGACATGAGTACGGCATATCATCCCCAGACTGACGGTCAGTCTGAGCGAACTATTCAAACTCTTGAGGATATGCTCCGATCTTGTGTTCTTGATTTTGGAGGTAATTGGGATTCACACCTGCCTTTGATTGAGTTCTCTTATAATAACAGCTATCATTCCAGTATCGGTATGGCCCCATTTGAAGCACTTTACGGTCGTAAGTGCCGCTCCCCGATTTGTTGGAGCGAAGTGGGTGAAACTCAAATCACAGGACCCGAACTTGTTCAAGAGACAACCGATAAAATCGCCAAGATCCGTGATCATCTGCTGACTGCTAGAAGCCGACAGAAGAGTTACGCAGATCGTAGGCGGAAGCCTCTCGAATTTCAAGTTGGTGATCTTGTTCTCCTCAAAGTGTCGCCCTGGAAGGGTGTTGTCCGCTTTGGGAAGAAGGGTAAGCTTGCACCTCGTTATGTTGGTCCATTCAAGATTCTCGCGCGTGTGGGAAAAGTTGCCTACAGACTTGACCTGCCGCCCGCGCTCAGTAATGTGCATCCAACGTTCCATGTATCCAATCTCAAGAAGTGTTTAGCTGACGAGAACCTTCACATTCCACTTGATGAGGTTCAAGTTGATGAATCCATGCATTTCGTTGAGAAGCCTGTTGAGATTATGGATCGCGAGGTAAAGCAAACCAAGCGCAGTCGTATCCCTATCGTGAAAGTTCGCTGGGAGTCCAAGCGCGGAGCCGAGTTTACATGGGAAAGGGAAGATCAAATGAAGATCAAGTACCCGCACCTGTTCTCTGCGCAACCTACTTCGAGATAAATTTCGGGACGAAATTTCTTAAAGTAGGGGAGACTGTGACATCTGACCCGATCCGACCCGACCCAGGTACCCGTTTCTCCGATCCGATCTCTTTCTTTTATGATTTAATATTTTTACTTATATTTTACTTTTAATAATAATATATATATTTTCCTTCCCGCCTCTCTCTCTTTCTTTCCGCCGTCCCGTCCCTCTCCTTCTCTCTTTCCGCCTTCTTTTCCCTCTTGTCGCCGTCCCGCCCTTACGCCTTGTTTCCCTCTTTTTCTTCTAACTCTTTGCTTGTCCTTTGGTTCTTCCCGCCTAAGGTTGTCTGCGCAGCTCCACGCGCCAGACCCCTTACAAGGAATCCTGCGTGAAGACCACCTGTTTCAGCGATACGCGAGACGAACTCTTCTCGCAGCGCGCTAAGAATTGTAATTCTTCTCGCAGCGCGCTAAGAACGGTAGTTCTTCCCGCGACGCGCTAAGGATTGTAGTTCTTCTCGCAGCGCGCTAAGAATCGTAGTTCATCCCTCGACGCGCGAAGAATTATAGTTCTTCCCGCGGCGCGCTATGAATTTTAGTTCCTCCCGCGGCGCGCTAAGAAATGTGACTCTTCCCGCGGCGCGCTTAGAAATGGTAGTTCTTTCCGCGACGCGTTAAGGTTAGTTCTGTCTGCCTTCGCGCTCGCGCTCTCTTGACCTTCTGTGTCAGCCTTCTCGCGTTAAACCCTTTGAGTTTTCTTCTGTTTAAGCTAGCCGTTGCTTTTGAGTTGTCTTATCTTTTGAGCTGTTGACCTAATCTGCTTTATGTCTGAAAAGTTACTTTCGGCGCAGCATGCGCACCAACCCCATTGGTTGACAGATAAAGTGACTGACATAATCTTTTGAGATCTGCTTTTGCCATGCTTGACCTGTACCTTTATCTACCCGCCCATGCTTTTTTTTTTACTGTTCCCTGTCAGCTTTATCTTGCCCCTGCAGCTGCCATATCTTTCCATATCTTTTGCTTTTGGATTCTTATGCTTTTTGATATCTTTTGCTTGATCCTGTTAAAGATCTTTTCCCCTTTTCTAGGGATTATGTCTCCTAGGGTTTTCCTATAAATAATAATAATATTTTCATAACACATCACACACAAACACTTAATCTCTCATGTTCTCTTGCTCCTTGTTCTCTCTGCCGTCTCCCTCTCTGCCTCCGTCTTCCTCCCTGTTCTGCCCTGCTTTTCCGGTAATATATATTATATATAATAATTTACTTATTAATTATGCTAACTTGTAATCAAGACTTAAAACAAATCATTAAAACAATAATCTTATTTATAGGTTAACTTGTGCTTGTTTAAAGTTGGTTCTTGCTTTATCTTACACCGCATCGTTTATCATGTGAGTAATCTCGTACCTAATCCCTTTTTGCTTTTAATGTTTTGGGATGTTCATGTGTTCATACAAACTTAGAGTCTTAAACTTGTTTATGAACTTTAGTCGCGCAGTATCCCATGTGTTGAGGACGTAGACTTGGCTGTTTATTTGTATGTGTGGATCATTAACCGTCTTGTCGGTCTATTCCGCAGTTTTCATGGTACCATTAGATGAACACGGGAGAACTATCGTTTATGATTTTCTCTTTTGTATACACATGCACAGTTTGTCTTGTTTGTGAGCTCAATTGTGAGCACTGGCAGTCTTATGAATCTTAGAGTTGGTCCCGATCAGATTACACCCTTGTTGAAAACCAGACATACACATGTTGCGCGCAGATTTATTGTTATCTATGTACTGTATTAAACTTGATTTCTCACCAACACGCAAGTGTTTGACGTTTATTTTAACACATGTTCAGGGTTGCAGTAGCTGTTTTGGAGCTTGTGGACACATAGGAAGTTTCCTTTATTTTGGACCTAGATTAAAATGTATCAAGACAAGTTATTGCTGTTCGAATATTATGATTTATAATATATTGATTTATGATGATTTATGTTAACTACTTTTACCCTGCGCTTACGCGAATGAATGTATTTATTAAATATTGACACCCAATAGTGTCACGAGTAATGAAACAATATGTGGCGCCCCGATGTATAATCCGCCTTTGGTCGGGGTGTTACAAGCTCTCCTCTCGTCCACTACCATTAAGCCCAAAATGCGTTGGTGATTTAAGAGGCATGGCATTTACTTATGAACTAATTATCTCTCTTGTCCACAACCGATGTGGGATTTGCCTAGAATGTTACATCGGTCTTGATTGTCGTTGGGAGTATATTCTTTCTTGGGTTTCTCACATTCTTTGGTAAAATGACCAAATTCTTGACAATTGTAACATTTTACTTTTAGCTTGTCAAATCCAATCCTCTTGCTCATTGTAGGAAGATAATTTCCTATTCTCTACATGTACTTCTTTATCTTCCTCACAATCATTGCCATATTCAAATTTAAATCCATCAACTAAAGATCATTAGGATTGATTTGATCATAGTCTGCATCAATAAGATCACATGTGCCACCTTACTTCCAACCAATTGCTCATATGAGGACATGAAGGCACCCATAAAAGAAAATGTTGTTCAACCTCTTTCTTTTTAACCTTTGGTTCTGATAGTTGTCTCGAAGTTTCTTGTGAAAATTTTACAGGATGAGGAATTTGAGCAAATACATTTGTGTATGGTTCTTGAGATCCCTTACAAGAAGAAGAACATCCAAAGGCCATACCTTGAAAACTTTTTTTATATGGCTTATGTTGTTCAGTCAAGAATTCTTGGATTGGTGATGGAGTATTCTTTGTCACTGGAATATATGCACCATACATTGTTGGGTGTTGATTCAGTCGGGACATGTTATCACATTTGTCACACCCTGCCAATAGGGGGCCTGGGCGTTTCAAGGACAAAGCGGTTATTAAGCCTTCATCTTGGAATTACAAAATTTAAGATAAGACCTTAAGTCATTTCGTTCAAATGTTTTATTGAATTGAAAAGATAATGATAATCTTGGTTGAGGTAAAAGAGTTTAAAAAGAACAATGGGTTTTTCTTAATATAAATTTCAGCACTATATTTGTAGATCCTCATAAAAATTTTAACAAAATTTAGAAAGAATTTCTAAAATCTTTTCATTAAAGTCTTGGTTAATTTTAATAATTTTTTATATTTGGTTTGTCGTTTCCAAGAAAATCTTAGTTATCTCTAATAAAATTCGAAGTATTAATATAGCTTTACTACTAAAGTTGTTAAAAAAAATACAGATTAAAATGATTAGAGTAACCTTAGAAGGATATGAAGTTAAACTCTTAAAATAGAGAGTGCACCTAAGATTGGTTGAGGTTTCCTTGGTTGATGATGCAATTAAGGGGAGTTGGAATGATCCTTAGTCTAGGTTTTTGATGCTAGCTGGTGAGTTCCAAACAATTGTGTTTATTAGTGCATATAGATTACCTCACCACTGTTGATTCACCATCAAATCTAGTTATCACAAATTAGGAAATTGTGATTTCAATATTCAAACCTACTAGGTAGTAGTGTGTCGTGAGCTTTATGAGGTGTTCGTATGAATCATTTGAATAGTCGTTAGAATTAAAGATTTAAGAAAGAATGTGGTATAGTGGAAAGGTTCGTAATTACTATATAATGAATAAAGTAACAAAATATTTTTAGAAATTAAAGAAACATCATGATAAAGGAACATTTCTTAAGCGTAGTTCTAAAGGAAAATACAAAATAATACCAACAATTAGGTATGCATTTCTAATGTGCGGATTACGAAACTAGTTCTCCATAGAAGAAAATTCCAAAAATTTCATTTTTAATTTCGAAGGATTAGTGGCACGTCACCATCTTTGATGTAAATAATCCTTGGAGACTAAATGCTATGGAATGGTTGAGATGGTGTTGGCAGGGTGGATACAAATAAAGTCAACATTAGGTGTTGTAGGATTGTTTAGAGGTTTTAAATATCATTATAAGTGGCTTGTCGAAGACAATTCACTATCTACCCATTTGGGTAATTTTTGTAAGTAGCAAGATTACATATGGATCCTACAAACTCTAGACATGTTATATGGGTCTAATGTGTATGAAAGTAAAGTCGCCATGTTCTCACGTCATGTGAGGTTGTTCGAACATATATGAGGCTTATTACTAGTAAGGTGCGCGTACGCAGTCTAACTTGGCTATACGTCTGAGGTTAAAGGTTGGGAATCTTTGGTGATAGACTTTAATTAGACCGGGGGCGCTCACTAATGTTTGGTCGGGTTTGCGAATCCTAACGACTATCACTTAGGTTAATATCATCTTCGTTATTGAATATAAATTAAAAGGAAGTAACAATGATGAATAGATCGATGTCCACGCGGAGAATGTTTGGTTAGTTTCATGCGATCCATTGATAGAAGCCGTGTAGAAATGGGCACAATTATTGGAATGGAGTAGCCAAAAGGACATATTAGAAGTATCACCTAGACGGATACAATTCATTAAATAAAGAAACACAGCGTCAATGTTATGCTACTTGCTGAGTCGAATTGTCCAAAAAAATGCTAGACAAGTCAACTATGATCCTGAAAAATGTTCCGAGTTTGGCTGTCATGTTAGATCAAAAGTCGTGTATGCCAACAGGTCATCACATATGTGTCAAAGAAGTGGAAGTTCCAATGTATAGGAATATATGTTTGAAATGATATAAATTAGACAAGTTTTGAATACGACTACTCGAAAAGTCACTTAGCTTAAGAAGAGGTACTGATAAAGTGGCGAAAGAGATCATTAAGCTCTAAATGAATGGTACCGTCATGCCGTCATGGTTGATAACTCATAAAGTACTTTAAGTTTTGAATTAGCGGCGTGCCCATTTTTTTTGTACATATATATTCATGATATTTTGTAATAGTTTGTTGGAAGTATTGGTTACCATAACAGGATTACCAGAATTCACGAGCACGTGCAAATTTATAATTACGTTGATCACCCATATTTATAAATTTGCCTTGCATGGTCACTCTTGTTTCTCCCATCAGGTGTTTTATGAATTTTTTTATCACAATTATAGTTTGTATTTTCCCTAAGCAAACTCTTATTCAAACATGTCACTCCTAGTAATGCAATGTGGGCTCCTATGTTACTCGTCTATGGCTTTCTATGGGTAGCGATGAAGGTAAATCACGTAACCTTCTTTGCTAAGTATAAGAAATAAATGCTTAACACAAAAACGAGGTCGAAGTCTCCAAATAGTCCCGAGCATAATACACTCCATTCAATATAGTAGCCTTCTAGTATTGGCAGATACTCTCGAGTCATAACTCGCTCCTATCAAATTAGTGCGCCCTATATATCACGTATGCATAAAGGTCTTACAAGTACCCATGAGAAAATGATAGTTTATCATGTATGCACACTATCAAATCATTCAAGTTATCACTTAGTTGTTAATCCTCTAAATGATATCTTAAAGTTGTACAAGCCAATTCGTAGAACTAGTCAATTCATATAGCCAACCCTTAGAGCTATTTTGATCGCACCTCAATGTTTTCATATACCTAATTGGTCAAGGTCTTTGCAGTGTCAGAGTCTTAGTCTTCGCAAGTAGGGATCCTTAAAGCATTTCGGTTAAAGCCTAGAAATCTCTAAAGAATTCTAATTCACTGAAACCTTTGGCTCTGATACCAATCTGTCACACCCTACCAATAGGGGGATGGGAGTTTCAATGACAAATTGGTACCAAGTGTAAGCAGCGGAATATTATTGATAAAAAGAAGTTACAACGTTTGAACTAAGTATTTATGACAAGGTGTAACTACACAACTATCTCTTCTCTGACACTGCTACAATCTCGTGGTTGGTTCTACTAATCTTCTTGGCGTCTAATCTTTATTATTCATGTTCGGCATACGCCTCTATCCTTAAGCATTCTTATTACAAAGCTAATCCATATTGTTATCCCCATAGTACATAAATACATGCTAAAAGTGTCAACTAAAAGTTGGTGAGTTCATGAGTTTAGCTCACATACACATAAAATAGTTCATTTATAAAAGCGCGCAAGTTTGCGTGTATGTAAGTATAAAGCATGGTGCACATCAATCAAGTCCACAATCAAACCTGCAACTAGAATAAGTATCCCCAACTCATACTAGAAGTTAAACCGTCCCGGATTATCACCCTGCTAAAAGCAATAATCAAACACGTTGGTTATATGCCGCAACGATCCGCAGATCTCAGTGTGGTTTACCCAACATAGGGTCACTGTGCGTGGGGGTCTCCCAAAAAGTACTACCCATACAAGCCTCCGGCCGATTCCCTTGGGCTAATGATTGTGTAAAAGTTGGGACAAAATTTTGCAGTAAAACACCTTTTGATAAATATCACACTATAAGTAAAACCAACATGTATCCAGCCAAAAAAAGTTGAAGTAAAAAGGGCAGCACGAAACACACCTTAGTCTGTATGCAATATGTATATGAAAGATAATCAATGAGCTTGAACTAGGCTAGAAATCACCAAGTACGCCTAATATATATATTAATCAACAATAAGTTATCGAAGAACAATGTAAAATTCACTATTGGTATTGTGTACTAGTTAATTCTAAGTGTTTTCCAACGCATTTGTTTCTTGATGAGTAAAGTTTCCTTTTATGGGAAGTTTGTACTTAAATAACTTAATAAGATTGACCTTTTGTGTTTAGGTATATAATTCAGCTTCCGGGAGTTTTAGTTACCTTGGTTAATTTGTCGGGTTTCGATAAAGTTCATTTTTGGAAAGTTCGGGTTTTCGGTTAAGTTTCGGGTTACCATATGACCCTAGAAGCTATATACATTTCATTGATATCAAAAGTTTAATGATGCTTATTTAATCAACCATGTCGTAACACCTAGCTGATCTTTTCACAAAAGCACTTCCCGCAGCAACATTTCGAAAACACGTTCATGATATTGGCATGAGACACGTACAAAAAATGTAATGACATACAACTTGAGGGGGAGCTATATACTGCACTTTTTTCACCTTAGCTAAAGTTTTTCTCACTGGGTTTTATTTAGCAAGGTTTTTAATGAGGTAGTACCTCAAGGCTACGAAGTTTGAAAAATGTCATCGAAGGGGGAGTATTATATTTCATCAAAGATCTTGAGTGTAATACACCCTTGCTGATGTGCACATTTTCAACCTCAATTTAATGACCATGTCCCCCAAATAGTTGAGCGTTGTAGTATATATATATATATATAGTAGGTAAATGTAAGAGTAAAACTGTAAAAGGCATCCCAATATTTCACATTTGATGTATTATTATTACCATCTTAAAAGTTTCTTTAATCTCATAATCAAAACTTGTTATAATAGTGCTAAAATTATAACACTACAGTTTCATGTTTTTTTCTTATCCTTTTTATTTATTTATTCTAGTTTTATAGTTACAACTTACAAGCTTTATCTTCGTTTAAGCATTTTTCAAAACATAGGGCAAAAAGAAGTGCAATTTGGTTCATCAAAGTATATCTTATGGAAGTTGCTCGATATGAAATCCATTAAAAGGAAGCATGACGACCGTCGGTTCCCTTTGCCATCTGTTACACCAGCGTGTCCACAGCACTTACGTTTTGCCTTTTTTCGATTTATAAATTGACACTCTGAACGGATAAAAACTAAAGAAACATCTTAATTGTCTTGCATTTTCGTTCAAAGGTGTAGCGTGATTCAAATGTTTATAATGTTTACATCAATTATTTACAAAACAGTAGACAACATGTTGCCAGCCCAACCAAACTCGACCCGACTAGTTTGGCACGAACTTAGAGTCTAAAAGTTGAACTCGTTTTGACTTGCGACGTTAAGATAGTAAAATGTCTGAAAATACCATTCGATAACGAAGATTAAACGTTCAGCCCAACAAACAAACTCTATGGTATACATTAATGTTACACAATGGGTACATAGCAACAAACCAATAAGCAGAAATGATATCAAAATTCATAAATACTGCAGAAAGTTTAAGGGGAAAAGTTTAACTAAATTGATAACAACCTCAAAAGCAAGTTTGCACACCTCTTTGTATTTGTTTTTTTCTCATGAATCTTGTGAAGACGTCTGTATAACTCTTCTTTGATGGACATCCCAATTGTAGACCCGAGCAATCGTAACCTAATTACAAAAGTAATTTAAAAATACAGATAGCAAGATTGGACTTATATATGACCAATACAAAAGTGGTGGAATAATAAGTAAAGAGTGTGTGTGCCTGCATGCATATATAATCTTTTGATCCTGGTTTAAAAGAATTAAGTGTTTAGGCTCTAAAGACCGAAACGCGCACCTCACGTATGTTAGGCGTTAAGTTGTCTTTTCATCTGTTTTACATATCAACCTTTTTATAAAGCAATCATTTCATAATTTCTTCAACCCCCTTGGCTGATTTTACATATTAGTCTCCTACAAACCCCAATTTTCACCCAAAGTACAAGAGGCGCGCCAATGAGTGTGTATGAAACTGAGATAACCAACCCATAACCTGAATAACTGAACCCAATAAAAGCCGTCAGTTTGGTTTTATTACTTTTTTTAAAACCGATTGGTCGGTTCAGTTCAGTTTGGTTACTGTTTCGATTTAGCCAAAATGGAACCGCAATAACTGAGCCCGATACAAAACCAATAATTTGCTTTTTTTTTAACTAATTTTTCAGTTCAGTTCAGTTCAGTTCAGTTTCGGTTTTGTTATCAACAAAAACCAAAAACACACTGAATCGAAAACTCAAAACCGACAAGTTTGGTTTGATTATCTTTTTAAAGCCAATTTTCAATTCGGTTTTGCTATCAACCAAAAAAACAAACCGAACGGATTGTAACAGAGCAGAAGAAACCGACTTTTAGTAACTTAAAAAGAAAATGTCCTACCCGAAAATTTTAGATTCAAATGTGTAAAATCGATTAAATATTAATTGAAAAAGTTAAGCTCAAATTCATTATATTGTGCCATTTTTTCCGACCCGAACCTTTCAAGCCCAAATAACAAAACTGAAAAACCCGAAACAAACTGAACTCATAGTAAAAACTTAAAAACAGAAAAAAACGAAAACCGACCCATGCTCCTAGCACCACCTCAAGCCACTGGGGCGCTTTCCTCATCGTCTCACAGATCAGACGCGCATTTTTAAACCAAGTTTTGAGTTAGGTAAGTACAAAATTTACTATTGAAAAAATTCGTATGTATTCTTTATTTTTTATCGAACAAAAGGTAGCATCTAACTTGCGATATAAAACGGCTTCAATTTAACAAATAAATATATTTAATTAAAGTGGTAACTTGATCTCTCAAGAACTGTAGATCAGCAACTAGTACTTCTAAACTGGCTTTTTCATTTTCCAGATTGTTCTGTAGCAGAGTAGTGGCCTACATATAAGTAAATCCGGGTCAGCTTCATCTCCAACAGGTCAGACAGATAAAAGTTCAAAAACATAGCAAAAGCAACCAAAATTCCAATGTGTAGCTGAAAGTCTAGTTTTTTAGGTCATATTTGATATATTACCTATTTTTGAATATTCAACAAAACGTGGTTATGGGTCAACAAGGACCGGCCATTTTAACCCATTTCCCAGCCCGCCCATCTTTTCACCTATAAAGATAATCCAAAACAGAAGATGTACCTCTTCACATGAATACTCGAGCATTACGTTTGCTCCTAACCATAAGCATACAAAATCTGTATTATCGATCCGGGCCCGAGCATCGATGCCTTCAGATACCTCAAAATCTGTAAGTAATGTCTGTAAAGAAAAACAGGGCCCGCATATAATGTTTCCAATATCACACAAATACAAGTAAAATGAGTTTTTACCAGCATATCACAAGGTCCATAAGGTTATGTGTAGTGGATGGGCTAAAAAATGGGGCGACTTGCGCCATGTGGCGTCCAGTCAGCAAAGAGTGAGTTTTTGTTTTAGGGGTGCAATGGTGTTGTAGCCCCGCATATATACGTACATATATATATATATATATATCACACACACACATATAAATAATAATAAACACAAAACATAAATCCGGCGACAAATATTCATCGCCCCCCCACTTGTCGCCCCACTTATCGCCCAAGGGGGCGGTGTTTTCTTCAATTATCGCCCCATTTTTGGCAAATTTCCGCCCCATTACGGGGAACCTAATCTTGCTTGGTAGTGTACAATGTACATGGCTAATTATATGTCAAACTGTTAATAGCATAGTTATCAAAGGAGCTAGGCGCACTCAAGGAGCATAGACCTAGAGGCCCAGGTGTCGTCAACTTCAAGATCAAGAAGCGAGGACTAGGAACTAGATGCGCATATATTGGGCATGGCCTGGAAAATGGGCTAGGCGCAAGAAGCGAGGGCATTTTATAACTAAGGTTAATAGCACAAACCAATACACATATAGTCATAAAATCTTAACTCTTATTGACGAGTCAAAACTCAAAACCAATATTTAGAAGTGAAATCCACTAACAAGCAAGGCAGTGAGCACAAACTGATTAGACTGGCAAGTATAATAATACGAACCTCGTCACTTTCCTTCTTAGCTTGTAAAGTGGCAACAACGTCTAAGCACTTCTCAATATCTGGAATCTTGGCCTGGTAAGAAAAATATAAACATATTGTTATGCTATATCATAAAAGAAAAGAAAAGAAAAGGTTATTAATTTTAAAATAAAGTATAGAAATGATAGTACCTGAAGATCCCTCTGTTGAGCAAGAAGTTTCATCTCAACCACTTTGTATTGCTGAAGCCTGCACATACAATCATTATAAATTCAAAGTTTTAAAGAAATAGGTACAAAATATAATTGACAAACCCTAATGCGGATCTGATGTCATTATTATAAATTAGAAATGATGAGTGAATAATAATTAAAATGACCTTTCTTGTAGGAAGGCTAAAGCAGAGTTGACATCAAGCCCTAATTGATTCAAATAAGCTTCCACGTCTTTCACAAACGACGCCGCCGGTATTCCCCTCCGTTCCTTCACCACTTCACCCTCCATCTACGCCGTCGATGCTGTTGCTGTTGCTGTAGCCATTTTCTTTCTTTTCTTTTCTTTTCTTCGAGGAGGAGGAGGAGGATACAAAATTTATGGTATTTTTTTAACTATTTTAATTTGTTTCTTTAAAAACAAAAAAAAACATTTTCTAAATCTAATAAAGAAACATCATTTTCTTTAAAAGACACATGCTTCGTTCAAAAATCATAACGCTCCTCATCGTTTGTAACCAGATTCTTCGCCTCATCTACAACCGGTTCTTCATAATTTGTCGGTTTCATAATCCAAACAACATCAAATATGTTCATCGTTTTCAATTATCAACTATGATTTATATTTTAGTGTTTAATAGATTTTTGTGAAGAACATAAAGCTGATTCACTACTATTAGATTTAGGGTTAAACTGCATGATATTTTATATTAACTGTTAACAGATTTGACATTTAATCGATTCCTATTAATCTATTTATGTTTTAATCTTTTTTGGGTTTAAAGGTTTGATTTTTTTTAATTATTGGCTAACTGATATGATGTTTAATCTGTTTGTTACTTTAAATTGTGTTTATATATTGTGATTTTTGTTCCTAATGCGTCTGATTTGACTAATGTATTAGATTCCTACCTGTTCGCTATGAGCAAGATATCTCATTTTAAGGATTCATGTGAATGATGTGGTTCAAGTACACATGAAGGTTGTTTACAAAAAAGATTTGGTTTTAAATGTGAACACTCTTCATATGATAGTGTATGTGTAGTGGTTTAATTCATGTAAACTAATAATTTGTATCACTTTGACCTTTTTTTTATTGCTATTTAAGAAACTAATATAATTAGTTCAGTTGTTGGCTTCATGACAATATATATATATATATATATTGGATCATTTCGGAAGTTTTTTTACAGCGAGAAGTGCGAGAAGTGAAGGTGTAACTCCATTAATCCCTAATTTCACTCCCTTTCTGTGACATCCCACATCGGTTGGGAAGGAGAACTAAGCCTTCTTCATAAGGAGGTGGATATCTTCCCCATGATAACGCGTTTTGGGCGCTTAATGGTAGCGGATGAGTGGAGAATTCCACAGTTAAGCGTGCTCAGGTGGGAGAAGTATGAGGATGGGTGACCACCTGGGCAACCAAAAGCAAATCCGTGAGGTGATGGTGGTACGTCCCGACCAAAGCGGACAATATTATGGTGCGGTGGTAGCTGGGTTGTTACAAATGGTATCAAAGCCAGGGCCGGACCGGTGGTGCCAGGTCCCGCGAGGACGTTGGACCCCTAAGGGGGGTGGATTGTGACATCCCACATCGGTTGGGAAGGAGAACTAAGCCTTCTTCATAAGGAGGTGGATACATTCCCCATGATAACGCGTTTTGGGCGCTTAATGGTAGTGGATGAGTGGAGAATTCCACAGTTAAGCGTGCTCAGGTGGGAGAAGTATGAGAATGGGTGACCACCTGGGCAACCAAAAGCAAATCCGTGAGGTGATGGTGGTACGTCCCGGCCAAAGCGGACAATATTATGGTGCGGTGGTAGCTGGGTTGTTACATGTGTGAACTCACCAACTATTCAATTAGTTGACTTTATTTTATATATATGCTACAGGTACTTTCATTAGAGGATGAAATGAAGAGGATACTAGAAGTTAGGTTATCTAGATAATAAACAAGAAGATGTTTGTTTTGTTCCTTTTCCCTTGTGTTTGTTCATTTGAAATAACTTGTGTACTTGATGCTTTGGAATGAATTAATGATAATATTGTCACTTAATAGTGTCACGTGTGTTTTGGGAAATCTGTACGTCACACTCAGGTGTTTCCGCTTTAGCCGGGGTGTTACAGGATCAGACCCTACCAATATCTAAGATAGACAAGAAAGGGATCAGACCCTAATAATATCTTAGATAGACAAAGGAAAGAGGGATCAGACCCTAATAATATCTGAGATAGAAAAGAAAGGGATCAGACCCTAATAATGTCTTAGATAGAAATGACAGTAATTATAAAGTATGAAAGTAATAAATTATGAATGTATGTATGAAGTTATGAGATGAAAGTAAATTAGTAAAGTAATTATTATGCGGATGCATAATTGAAGGTAAATGTATGTATTGTATGATATGTGATTAACTAGATTCACTCAGCGTAGCTGACTTTTAGTATGCACGCAGGTGAGTAGGATGAGACTGCTGGCTTGAGCGGGACCCATGGTGGAAGAATAAGAGTCTGGCATCTGAAGACACAAGTTGTTTTATGTTTAATGTTTTAATGTTGAAAGACAAGAATGTTTTAAGACAAGTTATGAATTATTATTGTAGTGTTATGAAAGTTTTATATTCCGTGTAAAGTTTTAATTAACTCTGATATTTGGAACTGTGTTTATAAGTAAATCCAACGTCAAAAGTGAGGCACCGGTAACGGGGCCTTACACTCTTTAAGAGGAGTTCTCTCTAGATCCCATCCCTATATATATATATATGGTAGGGTTAATGTAAAAAACTATAGTTTTGTGAGAAACATAAGAATAGTTGTACATCATTGGATCTAGGATCTAGTGGTTGAGATTGGTAGTTTCTAAAAGTTGTATAGTTTCCTATTTACATGTTATAGTGTCCTATTCAGGTTGTGTACTTTATTTTAAAGCATTCTCATACTTCTCACAAAACAATTTTTTTATTTGAATCATTTTCTCTCTCTCTCTAATATATATATATATATATGCAAAGTATATTCTGAAAACCCACTCCAGTGCGAAACCCTGGAAACTCAATTATGTGGTTCTAGATGTGCCACGTATGTCCTTTGTAGATTTAATCTTTTTTAATCAAAGGGTAGTTTGGTAAATTTACAATAATGTCCTTTCAACGTATTCAACCTATGTCTTACACCATCACCTTTATTTTCATTTCTCTCCCAAAGCCAGATGATGTGCCATGAAGGTTCCACCTTACATCCTACTTTTATCTTTCTTTCTCTCCCAAAACCCAAAGCAAAATAAATAACAAATCTAGATCTTTTTACCATCGCTCTTCAAACAAAAACCAAATCATTCATCACCGGCCATAGCTTGCCCATCACACACAACGCTGATGACTCTAACTCCAAGTATCAGAGGCTGATTTAGACCTTAACTATGGCGGCCCGTTGTCAACCTTATGTCAGCCGAAGCGCCATGTCGATGGCCGTTTGGTACAGTGAAAAGTCAGAGACAGATCTGTGAGGCAGAAACATGTCGATGGTCATTCGGTGATTGTCGAGGTGTTCAAAGATGCCGAAAACAAATCGGAAAATAGGAACATAAACATATGGCAAGAAAGAACTAAAGAATGAAACAAAAGTGAAGCATGTGCTATAGCATGCAAGTTTGACCTTTTCTTTTGTTCTTTTTCACATATCACAATAACTTATTTTCCTTGTTTTCTTTTATATTATTGTATTTTTCATTGTTCCCTTTTATATTGTTATGTTTCCTCTTTCAAATTTATCATTATATATGATATAATTTATTTATCATGACGGGGTGGATGCTACCTTTTGCTCTTGTTTATTTATCTATTAAGTTTTTTTTGGTATTTGAAATATGTTTTTGTAAATTTTCAAGATTCAGAGTCTTAATGGACAATTAAATTTAGAATTACATATGTCTCCTTCAAGGTTTAATGTATTACATAAATAAGATGTTAGTGACATGTATGACATAAATAAGATTATTAGTGATATTTATGTTATAAAGTTATTAGTGACAAGTATGAAAAATTGTCTAAAAGATTTCAATCATTTTTAAAGTGCGTTCATTTGTTTTTGTGTTATGTTATTTTATTGTATATTTTAAAGAAAATACAAAATACAATGTGGGTTAATATCAAATCAAATATTCTATGTATCTTAAAGAATGTGATTTTCGTCATATGGGAATAGTATAAGAACCATACTCATGTCACATCACCTTTCTATACATCTTTTGACTTTTCAAAGTATGCTTTTAAACTTTTCTCTGGTTTCAATGTTACGGTGTACTTTATTTTAATATTTTTTTATATTTAAAGTACATTACTAACTTCTTTCATTCTCTTTTTCATTTAATTAAGTCCTACATACAATAACATTAAAATTTTTAATTATTAATTAAAATATATATCGAAAATTTTGTTCACTAATATTTTAAAATTATTAATTGAATCATTTTATTAGCCAAAATGAAGAAGCGGTTGGCGTCGGTGACCGAAGAGACTGATGAAGTCTTCAACTTCATAGTAGCAGTGAAAAAATTTAGGTGGCGACCGGGAAGACGGTGGCAGGCTCGTTTTTTGGGATTTTTTAGAGTGACTAGAGATTAGAGAAGACGGGTACACATATGATTTTTATAGAAATATTTGAAACGGGGTATACATATGTTTTTAGTTTTCTTTTCTATTTGTTTATTAATTTGATTTTGATTTTTTCTCTTTTAGAATGGATTGTAAATTTATTAGCTCACATAAAATTTCAAAAACTATTATATATTTTAAAATTATAATACATATGCTAAAATAATACTATACATATGTTTTTAAACAATGAATTATGTTAAAATACTACTATACATATGCTTTAGTAACATATGTTACAACGATTTTAAAGAAGGTTGTCGTATTTAAAAAAAATGATTTTTTACATATAACATATGTTATAACAGAAATTAAATCTACATGTTTAATTGTTTTACATATGTTATCATTTTGTGGTAAATATAGTCTTAAAAACGAAACATATGTTATCTTCTGTGATATATATATTAAATGATAATTCTTTCATTTATGTGTAAAGCGGTAAAGAGTTATACAGATTACATAAACTACAATAACAAAGAGTTAAAAACATATTTTCTCTTCCACTCTTTGTGCAATTTTATAGAGAAAAGAAAAACGGAAAATGAAAGAAATAATAAAGAGACGGTGAAACCTATGAAAAATCAAAATATAAAGTACAATTTTATACACACATTTTTTTTTTCATTTTCAATTCAATCTTTACCACTTTACTATTCTACTCATCTCCAACAACCGCTTTCCAGTCTCCGAAAACACATGAACCACCAGCCCTCTCACATCCCTTCTCTCTCTAAGTTCGCATGAACCATCTATGTAAGGCCCCGAACCCGGTAGCCCTACTTTAGCGTCGGATTTACTCATAAACACAGTTCTTACAAATCAGAGTAATTAAAACTTTCGCGGAATATAAAAACTTTCATAAAAAATTACAGCAATCCAAAACTTGCCTTAATTAAACATTCTTGTCTTTCAAAATAAACGTCAATTAACATTAAAACATCTTGAGTCTTCAGATGTCAGTCTCCTATTCGCCCACCATGTGCCCGCTCAAGCTAGCTGTCTCATTCTACTCACCTGCGTGCATACTAAAAGTCAGCTACGCTGAGTGAGTTATAGTTAATCGGACGCCATACAATACATACACACACATACATATCCGAAGATACATATCCATACTTAATCCGTAACCCTACTACCATGCATACATACATATCTACAATCACTAACCTCAGTCTACCGAGAGTACGTTCATAGTCCATCGTCTATACCTGTACTCAAGGTCGTAAACACGTAAAAGGTCCGCAGTCCTTACCTATGTTCACCAGTTATGGTACGTGCAAGGTACGCAGTCCTTCCCTGTACCATCCTATATTGACAACATTTACAAGGTCCTCAGTCCTTCCCTATGTTGCAACCTAAACCATAGCACGTACGAAGTCCGCAGTCCTCCCCTATGCTAACACAAATATAGCATGTATAAGGTCCACAGTCCTTTCCTGTGCTGATGCCTATCTACAATACGTATAAGGTTCGCAGTCCTTATCTACGTTGGCGTCTATCACCTATAACCATTGCACGTACGAAGTCCGCAGTCTTCCTCTATGCTACCACAACACAAATATAGCACGTATAAGGTCCACAGTCCTTTCCTGTGCTGACGCCTATCTACATTACGTATAAGGTCCGCAGTCCTTATCTACGTTGGCGTCTATCTCCTATAACACGTATAAGGCCCACCGTCCCTATCTACGTTTACATCTATCATCTACATCACGTATAAGGCCCGCAGTCCTTAACTACGCCATCACCTGCCAAGTCTATGTCCAACAGAAGTTAGAGGGATTCGCCATCCTAACTTACTATGTCGAACGTATGACTCACATACCATTAGTGTACCTGTATACACATACTTCACATATACAATAATTACATTATAGCATAAGAACACTCTAGGCGTTCTTTACATCATTCATTTAACAACCATACCCCTTGTCGATACGTGCAATATCCGAAGATCGTTCACGCCCCGACAAGTGTTCATTTTTAATGTTCATACATCTTCGATATATAATATTCGTACCTTTATTTTTAACCTGACAGTACGCGCAATATCCGAAGATCGTTCGCGTACCGACAAGCAATCATTCATATCTATCACATATATCACATATGGCATACACTTATCACTTAGGATAAATGTATTAACAACACATCGAGTATGCACACAACCCCGAAAACATAACAAGGAATGGGGCTAGAAACTCACCTGAACTTGGTTACTTCTTCTGCTACTGGTTATTCCTTCTCGAGCTGTGCGCGTCTAACTGTTTAATAATTTAATATCAAATACTACTCTAGCCATTCTCATTACTACTTAATTAGTCTTACGTGTCTAAGCCGATTTTACTTCATTGAATCATTACCCGGTTAGTTAATCGTTACTCGTTAATCCTTTAAGGGAATCTTTCATAAATTATCAAAGTCCAAGGGCTACTATGTAGTTATCTCATTCCTTTCTAAGTACAGGGACCATTATGTCATTATGCTAAACTTCTAGTTCGTTACTTTGGTCTTAGCGAATTGGACTTTCTAATTCGTTATCTCTGTTAACGAATGGTCTTAATGAATCAAGGGTAATTCGTTACCCTTTTCCCTTAACGAATCGGATAAAGAATCAAGCCTAGTTCGTTAGGCTTCCTTATGTGAATCAGCTAAAGAATCACCCTCCGATTCGCTAAGTTCCCATAACGAACTAGCTAACGAATCACCCTCTGATTCGCTAAGCTCCCATAACGAACTAGCTAACGAATCACCCTCTGATTCGCTAAGCTCCCATAACGAACTAGCTAACGAATCACCCTCTGATTCGCTAAGCTCCCATAACGAACTAGCTAACGAATCACCCTCTGATTCGCTAAGCTCCCATAACGAACTAGCTAACGAATCACCCTCTGATTCGCTAAGCTCCCATAACGAACTAGCTAAAGAATCACCCATAACGAATCATCCATAGTTCTTATCCAGACTTTGACTCAAGGGTCAAAGTCAAAATCGTCAAGAACAGCAAATAGTCAACAGATCTTAGATCTGCAATTAAACCTTCGTTTCTTAACAAAATATCACGATTTTGGTATCAACAAAATCGTCTGATCAGCGCCTACAAACCCCAACCATCAAATCGGCCAAACATTTACATTTAAAGGGTGCGATTAATGCATCTACATACGGGTTTCTTCATACTAACAATTAACCTATCAAACTGTAATCAATTTCAGTAAGTTTAGCTTTGGTGGATTCGTTTTTACCATACTAACACAGATCTATGATTTCTAGACTAAATCCGAACCTTAAAGAACAAGTTCTTGATATAAACGTACCGTAAACGAGTCGAACTACGAACACGAGCTGGTCTTTGATGTTGCTTTGGTTCGTCACGACGATCTAGCACTAACAAGCTCGAGTTCTCGTCTTCGGATCTTGGCTGGGGTTATAGGATAAGGTTTGTGTGTGTTTTCCAAGGTGTAGGCTATGGTGTAGAGATGATAATGGAAAGGATTAGGGTTTAAGGGGTATTTATACTCCCTTAAGCCAATGGACCTAAGGCTCATCTTTCCTTCTTGGTCCATATTTAATTCCATCTAACTAGCCCACTTGAACCATCTTTGTTATTTTACCATTTCTCTACCAACTCAAGTAAACGTTCCCTTTCATACATAAATAATATATATAATATTATTCTTAGAAATTTCGGGATGTTACAATCTAGAAACCCTCATATGGCTATCAAACCTTTTCCGGCGACTTTACACTTTTCCAGCGACTAAGTTTAAGATAAAATCGATAGACCGATGAACAATTAAAGGTATTGATGTGGTCTAAAATATACTAATATTATATAAATATTCCCTAAACTTTTAACTAGTTTTGAATTAGTTTTTATTAAATATTACTCTTATTTGACTCATATATGGATTTTAATGCTTTTATGAGACAACGAGCTAAAATGAACAAAAATGAAGAGTTATTGAAAATTGAATATCATATATTTATGCTAATTTAAATAATTGATAAGTAAATTGTTAAAAAAATCTGATTAAAAAATCATTCATCACCACATAAAAGATAAAATATTTATGTTTACTTGACTTTGTTTTTAACAGAGAACCTACGAGGGCTACATGTTTACAAATTAATATTTAAAGAATGTGGGATGCCCTTAAAACAAGAGAAGTAATAAAGATATTGCTATGTCTATTTGGGCTGTGGTGAAACAAGAATAGAGGGTCGACGTGAATGGAATCAAAAGAGAATTGAACATGGGCTGCTAATTAATTAATTAATTAAAAGTTCAAGTTATTATTTGTGCCTTCTTGGGCTTTGGAGTCGGTTACAACAGAAAAGTGGTGAGATATAAAAAAGGAATATCAATTCAGGTTTAGGGAGGTCGGCGGATTGGTCACGCAAGGAGGGGTCCGCCCCACTTGGTACTGAACTTAAAAAATAAATAAACGAAGAGTGAACAGAGGTTTGCGGCAGCTTGTGGTGTCAACAAACAAAAGGAAATAATATAAGCAGCAGGTCATATCTATATACATATTATTATTATTATTATTTGATGAGACGATTTGTTTGTTTTGTTTTTTCTCTGTTCTTAATTATGAGAGGCTAAACTTTTTATACTGCCTGGGTTTGGATGAATATTTTTTAAACTCGTTTTACTTTTGACTTTGGATTAATTACTTTTGACTTTGGTAAGAACAAAAACTCTTAAATTTAAATTTAAGAGTTATTTTACAATCCACTAATACATATTGAAGCCCTAATTCAACATTTGGTTTGTGAATAACCCTAGCCACACAACTTCTCCTTCTTTCACTTTACGATTCCCAGGGTTTTCATCGAACCACGGTTGTTCTTTGAGTCGAACCCTAGCAACTAGAGACATTATCAGGTATGGTTGTTTTGTTAGAAATCGTTTAAATTAGATCCTAGAGCATTAGTTTGATTATGATAGAAATCGTTTCATATTAGTATGTTTATTCTACGTTAATCAGTTGTACATGGTCTTGAAACCATGTAGTTCAACATGGTTTCTTGATCTAAAATCAATGACCTGTTTTGTTTGGTGACTCGAAGATGATTGTTTTGTTTTTGTTGATTGCAAAATATCCATAGCTCAATCAGATTGTAGTTATTATGAGAACTATATTCTTGATCTATTTTTGCTTTTAGCTAATTTTGTATTTATACTGCAGATTGATTATATAAACAAACTGTGGAAGTGGATGCAGCTTTGAGGCTTTGAGCTGCATATTTCTGCTCTTCATACGAACTGCAAGTTTGGAGGTTTGTTTAATACGAATTTCACATGGTTTTTTCTTGTTCGACGAATCAATTGTGATGTTTCATAATTTGACAGGTTGTTTTGAAGTGAATCTGTGAAAAATGAGATCAAATTCACCATTTTGTTTGCTTTGGTTTCCGTTCATTCATCATTGAAGTCCCTTATTTTCTTACCTAGAGGGACACAACAGATTGCCACTCAAAGGTAATGCTATTTAGGTTTACAATTCACGATCGAACGCCCTAATAATTCAAAAGTTTTTCATTAAGTATGAATTTAATTCATCCAATTATAATAAAATGAGCTGAATTTTGAGCATTGTTATTTAATCTTCTCGAATCTGATCAATCAATCTAACGAACTGTAAATCTCTATCGATTTTTGATTAATTATAAACAAATTTAAGTTTCTAGCTATGATTTAGCAAAAGTGAAATATGGTGAAAAGTAAACTAACCATGGTTAGTTAATTGGTAATTTAACAGGAACCGAGTTGCAGCCACAAAGGTGTAATTCTATTCTTTCGATGGCTACCTAACACAAATGGTACGTTTTGACTTTAAGGTCAAACTTATTATTTACATACGTTAAATTTATATAACTTCAGTTACTAATCATCAAACATTTTTTTTTCTTACTAGATAAAAATGATAATCAATTTAGCATGGTTGTAAAAATCTCGCCTAGGCGCCGAGTACTCAACGAGTAATCCCCTAGTAATCCCCGCCTAGGCCGAGTTCTCGGTGAGCCATCCCCGAGTACTCTCCGACTAAGGCCGAGTACTCCCAACTCCCCAGTCGACCGCCTAGGGTCCGCCTAGCGACTTTTGCAACCTTGCAATTTAGCGACATCAATTTTAGTGTGGTAAGCAGTTTTGGTTGTTTTTATTTGTATCCAGTATCTAATATCTTCCCCTATATGTAGTTTAATAGGTGGATTGGTGTTTTATGTTAAGGATGAGCATGGTGAGAAAATCTAGGATTGTGACCGAGGAGTGTTGGTGAAGACTGTATTCGGGAAGAACTCTTGAATCATCTTACCACAAAGCCCCACCTCTTCTCGCAGAATGCATATATGACAGGTATATTTGGTTAACCACTTGTTTAGTATTAATAAGAATTAAGATGATTGAGATATACATTCAATTTTCTTTTTATGTGGAACAGGTTGTGATTAATTGATTAGTGCCAATAAGCTGAAACATGTTGGTTGCAATGTACAAATTTGGATAGAAAATTGGTATGTATAGTTGATGTATTTATAATGTTTTTCATTTATATTATGCTTTAATATAATATATAATGTTGATGCATGTATAAACTGGTATGTATAAATCGGTATGCTTTATAATTTCAGTAGGCCTGTAAACGAACCGAACGAACATGAACAATGGCATGTTCGTGTTCATTCATTTACTTTTTTCGTGAAATAAAAAAAAAACGTCGAACCAAATTCAATATTTTTGGGATTAAATTTAATAGTTTTGACCAATTTTATTCAACGACAAACTTTCAAGCTGGAATGATATAAAAGAAAATTTAACAGAAAATTTAATTGTAAATTTATCAGCATATACCTATGTTTACATTTTATGACAACCAGATATGTGTTTCACAACCTGTTTAGGTCGCCTTGGATCAAAATTACAAAACACATATTTTATTTCAATGTGAAAGAATTAGATGAAGACTAGAAAAGTTAGAAATGCATGATATACTGGTAACTATTCTACTAATATTTGTATCGTTGTTTGTATAATGTTTAGTTTGCATCATCTATGAGATATGATTTTTGCAAGTTTTAGTTTTGTGATAGGATTATTGTTCATAGGTAGAGAAATTGATATTAAATTTTTAATTAGGGTCTTTTGGATTCTCTTTAGCTAATAATCTTTTGCAAGCTTCAATCTTGTGATCGGATTACTGTTCATAGGTAATGAATATTAAATTTTTATTAGGGTTGCAGCGTAACTTGTTGCTCTTTTAACCTGTCACTTCATTAAAATTAGATGTTTTGTAAAATATATGTTTTTATTTAAACGGTGTTTTTTTGGACTAATTTACTAACGTGTAATTTAGGATTTGTCAATTCTGGTCACATGGAAAACTTGTGGTGTATATTGTATAGTAACTGCTAGCCGTAAATTTTGCTGTTCAACCACTTGAATTTCCTGTTGAATACTTTTGGAAAAGCGTGGGCTAAATATCTAAATTTGCCTACGCATTTTTTCAATAAATGGTCTAATATGTTCAATCAGAGTTGAAAAACTCAGGACATAAATTTGAACTGTTTATAATCCATTTTTGTTGTTCGTTGTTTTAGTTTATCTGTTTTGACTTACTGGAGGCAATGCAAGTGAGTAGTGCTCCTAGAAAACCTAGAATTCTGCTTGCTGCAAGTTGAAGTTTGACTGCCATAAAATTTGGGAACCTGTGCAAGTGTTTTACAGATTGGGCCGATGTCAAAGCGGATGCAACACAAGCGGCTCTACATTTTGTTGATAGAGCAACTTTACCAACAGACGTGATTCTTTAATTCTTTATACAGATGAACATGGTCAACTTGGTCAAACATTGGAGATACTGTTCTTCACATCGAGCTTCGCCAATGGGCCGATATTATGGTTTAGTAAGTCAATTCAAGTGAATATTGCAGGCGTTATAGAGGTTAGTTCAAGAGTAGTGCATTACAAATAGAGTACCCGTTGGAGCAGTACTTCGTGTTTATGAATTTAGGTGATTGTTGTAATTAGTTAATTTGTGTTTTCTTTTTCTATGTTTTGTAACTACTTTATGCATAAAAAGTAAATTTATACAATCATTTTTTGAGATAAATTATTGAGGCAAAGTAAGGCACCAGAAGAATGCCATGTTATTTTTTCATTTTTTTTTTGAATTCCAAAATTTAGTGATAGCATTAGCAATGTCCTTTCAGTCAAATGTTGACCACGCTTCCGCGTTTCAGAATTTTAGTAGTTCAGTAGTTACTTTTCATTGTGTTGTGGTTTTTATTGTGTAGTTAGTCCGTTTAGTACTCCCAAGTTAAATGCGTTGTACTTTCCAAATATGAAGCAAACAAAAAAACATAATTGAACCATCCCGTTGGTTCCTTCTTGTTGATGAGAACAATATATCACAAGGGAATTGATAAAGTAATAAGAAACGAGTATCGCTGCAAACTATCGTCGCCGTGGCATCGCGCGGGTTTCCACTAGTGTGTGTGTATATATATATATATATACTAGTTTGGGAACAAAATGTAAACATTAGTAATAATTGAATTGGTAAAATGTACTAATACCCAAACTTAAATAACGTAAATTATGTGAAGTTGGACCAAATGTATGCAATCATCTTGTGTTCTTACCCTTCATGGCTTAATCTTCATCAGACGGACTAGCTAGAAGCCTTAGCCCCTAATTGGTTTGATTTTGGTTTGAATTGAGGTAAGCATTGAATCTACTTGCTTGATTTGGTTCAATGTTGACCTATTATGATCCAGTTTTGACTTAATTTTGGTTTAATTTTGGACCGATTTGGCCGACTTCTGACTGATTTTGACCATCTCCACCTAGTGTTAACGATTGGTGAAATCCGGGGGTGGGGAAGCTCCGATGAGCGATTAATCGCCGCCTAGACACAATTTTTACAACACTGTTCAAAAGTGAGATGGTGAGTTCAAATCCTTACAAGTACAAGTTTAGGTGGATTTTAAGTGAAAAGTTTGTTAAAAAAATAATAATGTTGTTAGATGGTCTGCCGAGCTTAAATTTCATCATTATGGTGCTTGAAATTGTTATGTCAGAGTGTTCTTGAGGACATATAAAGAAAACGAAAGAAAGAAAGAAAGAAAGAAAAAAGAAAACAATACAATTTGCAACTTTCTTACGCATTGCAAGTTGTACCTTATGCTTTGATGAAGTCTCACGACTCTCTCTCTCTCTCTATATATAATATATATATATAAACGAAAACATAAAAAAACTTATGTGTCGCGATGTGGTCGCTCCCCCTTATTTTGGAGTCATCAGATTTGCTTGATTTTTAAATGGAGGCTTCTCATGCATTTGACCCGAATTCATGGGTATGAGTCTTACCAAACCCAGATATTCCTTAAACGGGTTATAACATCTCATTTAATTAAAAATTATTCTCACCAAATTATTGATGCAAATATCCTATAAAATAGGTTATACTAAAAATTAATATCTTATTTATTTTAAAATATATATAAATATATATATATTATTTAAACTAAAAAACCAATTTGATAGTAAAAAAATAAACGGGTCTTGGGTCTCATCAAATCATAAGTATATTATTAACTTTCATAAATACTATTTATAACTAAAAAAGCCAATTTTATAGTAAAAGAAATAAACGGGTTTTGGGTCTCGTCAAAACCATATAGCATTTAAACCGGGTTATAACATCTCACTTATTTGTCAAACAATTAATCATCAAACCATAAATATATTATTAACTTTCATACAATAAAAAAATATAATGCAAAAAATGAATAAATATTAGAACAAATAATATAAAACAACCTTCGTAATACGGGGATAAAAATACCACCATGACAGTCCATCTTCGCCGCTAGCCTTCGCCTGAGAATACTGTCCATGGTTGTTCGACCTTTTTGTGGCTACGATTAACTGTCTTCGGGTTCAATTTAGGAACCCTAGGCGACGGAAGTTGTCTTTTGGGGCTGATCACTGTCTTCATCTGAGTTATGAGGATTCTTCACGACGCAAAAGAAAGAGAATCCATGGCGATTAAGGAAAGAAGGAAATGTTGGCGATTATGACACCATAAGGCTTGGAAGGGATTATATGGAGGCCACATTCAGTCAATTTCTAGCAAAAACGATACATAATCTCTACTTCAGCTTGATTGAACTCTACTGGCTCAGGGTTTCCTAATTTTTAGCTAATTGCTTTTACTTTGGTGGTATTGTTAGAGTGTGTGATTCGCGATTGCATTGGTTTAGTTATACCAACGTAAGATATATTATAGTACGTACTAATTATAATTTGGATAAGTATAAATTAAAGAAAACACATATTAGGTTCACTCATGCATGTGTCCTAATTCGTTTGCTCCAAATTGGTCTTTAAATTATGAGATTTTTTTGTTAGATGCATTTTAAGTTATTAACCTGCTACATATTTTATTGTTTCGGAAGTTACAAAAACAGGATGTTAAGAAATGTCTAACTTCAAAGATCGGACTTAAGACTTTAAAGATGCAATCAACAAGGTGGATTTGTCTTTTTGGCTTAACGAGGTTTGTTTTTTATTTATAAAATGTTATTTGGAATTGAATGCATCACTGGCGTCGAAATTCCACCACCTCAATCATGTATGGAATTTCTCTGTTACATATATTGGTAATAAAGTTTGTGTGAATGAAATTAGGAAACAAATTTGATCCCATAAAACATCAGAATTCAGATGGCATCAAAAATCAGTTTTCTACATAAGACATTTATATGCAGCATTGCAGCTGTTCCATGTGTTGTCTACCAGGTTCCCATTTTACTAAATTTGATTTTTTTTAACTTGACATGTAACCAATTCTTATAGCTAATAATCCTCTTTTAAATATCATAATAATACATTAAGATTATCAAAACAAAATTAGAATATAAAAGAACAAATATATAGGGACACATGCAATCAGTGACGCAATGTTTAATCCAAACATTATTTGGTTCTCTTAATTTTAGTGCAAAAAAACCCAAACAAACACTAAATGGGCCATGAGCACAAGAAGTGCATCCGTGGTTCCAATTTCAAGTCTTTAAATCCTTACAAGAAAGTGAATGAAGAGCATACATTATAAGCGGTCACTACATAAATGTGAAGGTTATTTTAGACAATTGACCAGCGTGTTATTTGAATAAAATACAATTTAGAAGATGAATAATTTTGTTGACGGTTTACCTAATGACGATTCCGCAATTATGGTAAATTCACGCGACATAGTTTGTAAATTCAACTTTTTAAATGTTATTTTATTTACAAGACATGAAGCCAAATTGACATTTATTTAGAAATTGGTTGAATTTTTCTAAGCCAAAGACCGGAAAGTATAGCATTACAGAAGAAATTGGAGCATGCCACTGTCATCAAGTTTTTTCATTCTATATTCTTTTATGGTTTGTCATATTATTGTTGTTTATGCAGCTAACTTGTTCGAGTTTTTAATGGAGCCGAAACACGTTGCACATATGGTTCCTGAGACAAATAGAATGGAAATGGTAACTTAAATGTCTAATCATACATGTTATGTTTTGATTTGTTGAACTTTGTACTTTTGATCGACATTTGAGATGGTGAGCCATAGTCAAGCTTATTCCGATTGTTTGTAAGGCTCGATAGAATTCAATCAATCTTGATATTTTAAATTAACAAGGGTCTTCACGTACAGTTGAAACCGTTTGCTAAGGGACAGTTGCACATGTTCTTTTGTAAGCTGCAATATACATCAACTATGAACTGTTATTATAACAAGACAATGATTTCGGTAACACCTATGAGGTATCGACGTACTATGGTATCTGAAGAAACATAGAATGGATCCGGGTCGGACCCAAGTCCAAGTTCCCCGGTCTTCGAGATGAACAAACCACGACTCCGTCTTTTTCTACGGTTGCTCGAGATCTGCCATAGAAAAGTAGGGGAGTGGAGGTGACTGCTAAGAATTTCCTCTTGTTTACAGACACAAAAATATGTTGGGAGCCAAGGGTCCAAGAGAAGGTTCTTCAAATGAATGATGAAGACTCCTTATATAGGAACTTCATGGCTACCATCATGAAACCCTAACCTTTATTGGGTCAGGCCCTGTTAGGGGTAACCTCCACAAATACCCAGCCCAATGGGCCTAATTAGTAGACAATAATAATAGTGTAATAAATAAAATGTCATACCGGGTTTGATGTACCCTACACCTACAAATCCCCCCAGTCCAGTGCTTCTCCTGGGCGTGCAAGCGGTTAGATGGAGTGCTGGACTTTTGAGGAATGCTCAAGAGTGAGGAGTAGTGCTTTTTTTACCCAATGCTTTCTATTATGACATTTTGCATGTGTGTCTACTTTGCTTCGGGTTGTAAGAGGCTTTAAATCATGATGGCGATTTTGGCACGCGGGCCTTTTTATCACAAGATGACACGCAAGTCATTAATTCGGCGCGTGGCCAAAGTTGATCCGCGGTGGATGGAGCTTAGCATTAGCATTAGCATTAGCTTTAGCATTGGCATTGGCATTGGCATTAGCGTTGGCGTTAGCGTTAGCGTTAGCGTTGGCATTAGCCTTTAGCATTAGCGTTGGCATTAGCCTTTAGCTTGGCCATGTGGGTGTATTATAAGGTTCCCATCCTCGGGCGAATTATGAGGTGTGCCCAACCTAGTATTTGGACGTCTTCCATCCAAAGATGACACGCAGGTCATAAATTTGGTGTGTGGCCATATTGGTGTATTATAAGGTTCTCATTCTTTGATTTTGGCGTGTCTTCCATCGCGCTAATGTAGTGTTGATATACCATGATAGTCCCTCAGTTCATTGCTGCTAAATAATGTTAGTAGCTTTGAACTTGTAATAATAAACTTGTTAATAGTGTTTCAATCACATGTGTGGACGAGTATAAACAATTTTTTATATCATGCATAAAAATGATACTTGTTGTTTCAAGATAACGTTATAAAAATGAGATTAAATAATTGTTCATAGTCATTTTTTACTAATAATCGTCCCAAAGATTTAGTAATACACACGTTTATTAGTAACGTCTATGACATCGTCCATTTAATTTCATAAACAAGTATGTAATATAAGTTTATTAATAAAAATCGAAATTGTGTCAAGACATGACTTGAGCATCCGCGCGTTTTATAATGGTTTATTTGCATACCCATATATACGTAATATATACACACACACGTATACTAAAAAGTTAAGAAAAAATTGCCAAGAAACTTACGTCACTTAGAAGATGTCGAGAAAATTTAAGGCTCTACCGCGTGCGTTCCTCGGTTTTACCGCAAGGTTTCGCGCCTCTTACGCGAGATGTTCTTTATAGTTGATGTCAACCTTTGTAAGGCAAGAGGATAGAATGCAAGTAAATCAAACCCATTGCTTTTGTTATGATAATAATAAACATTATTCAAAAGTTGAGGGGTGTTTTGAAACTTAAGAAATAATTCCCCTTCATTTTAAAAGTGTTGAATTTTCACTTTAAGAAGCTTTGAGTAATAACTTGGAGGTTCACCCTCTCCGTTGTTTAATAGCCGGAAAACTTCCAACTTTATGGAGGCACCGTAGCAAAGAATGAACCCTCTGCTTAAGTTTGCAAGTTTGAAGTCAATGGCAAGGATGCATGTGGTCATTGGAAACTGGTGTTGGCCCCTCATACAACTGCGATGGCAGGGTGGCACGCAGAATGCGCATGCGGTAGTGTGTATTTGACTCGTGGTTGTCCCGCAAGAGATTTTACTTGACCCGCGGTTGTCCCTCCGGAGTACGAATGAAGCCTGCTGTAGCAAGTATTGACATGCCCGCGCGCAGTAAGGACCCGCGGTCTTTGCCATTGGCGATTGGTTTTGATCCGCCGGCCTAAAGGGTCCGAGGTGTTTAGTGTTCTTAGGCGTGTATATAGCTCTCGGTTGTCGGAGTTGATCCGTTTGAACCCGCGGTGGCCGGATTTTGATCCACAGCTAGTGACTTGCGGTATCTGAGTTTGAACTCTCTGAGGATGAGTTTTGCTGGCCTTCCATGCGCATCGGAACTCACAGCCAAGGTGACTGATTCAGCACATCGAAATGTGCATGCAGGATTGTTTAGGTTACCTGTTAAGTGTTTTAAACCGTCAAAACTTTCAGTTAACTCTTTGAATTTATATTTGGCATGCCGAAGCGTAAAAGTGTGCACGGTCCGCAGTGACCAGATTTAAAGTCTGCGGTAATAGAAGTTGAACCACCGGAATTTACACAAAGTTCGCAGGAGGCGGTATTGACCCGCCGTAGCTTTTCCCGGAGTTTTTACATGATCCGGGCAAAACGGGTTTGACCCACCAAATCCTTTCTCGTAACAAGTGAAATCCGGAATTGATCCACCATTGTTTTGCTCGAAGCGAGCAGAGTTGGTTAGCGAGTGTGACCCGCGGTTGTTTGGAGTGTAACATTCGTTACTTTTCAAACCCGAAAATCCGACCCGTTTTTGAATTTCGGTTTTTATTTATAAATATTTCAAGTTTCGCCTTATGTATTATTTTTTTATAATGTTCGTTAACCGACTTGATTTGATGTTTCGATGTATTCATATTATTCCTATATTACATATATAATAATCGTTCATTTATTTAATAACAATTATCGCGTTTAATAGTCACTATTCGTTCTTTTTCCATTTCGTATGATTCAATAACGAAACTCCAAGTTCAAACATGCTTTCTTAAACGAGTCTCGAACTATCCGGGTATAATATGAAAATAAACTAAAGCATATAAACTTTTATATCATTTTTATCACATTCAAAAGTTCAAGGTTCAAGTTGTAATTATAGTTTAATTAAGATTAAAAGAATTGTGAAAGTACAAGGGGTGAAAGCGTAAATTAAATTCAAATAATAATAATAATAACAACAACAACAATAATAATAATAAATATGCAGCAGACCCCCAAGTTTTTCCGGCGCCATCTCCGGCGACTGGAAAACGGTTCCGACAAGCCGTTAAACTTCATTTTAACTCGTTTAATCCAATTAAATGTTTTTTTACCTTAGACTTTGACCAAAGACTCTTATTGACCCGTTAATTCGCGTTAATAACTCGTCATATAAGATTAATTAACCCGTAACCGTCGCGAAACGGCTGGAATAACTTTAAAACTCAATTAACAATCATTAAACATAATACGCTCCAATTAGCATTATAAATACGATGCAAAACATCAACTAAACTCGTACCAACCTTCATCTTAATCTAAAACACTCTCTAAATATTCCGTTTTGATCTTCAAAGTTTGTTTTCCGGCGATCATTCCGGCTATGTTTGAGATAAACTTTATATGGTTTCCACTTGTTACGTGTCCTCCTTGATCTTCACATATCCAGTCTCTCTAATCCTAACTGAAGCAGCGGTTCTTATCCGACGATATTTTTTCAGACTCACCAACAGAGACGACGAAATTATCAATGGAAGGAGGGTTACTCATGTGGAATCGTCATATTACCCCGCGCACGCACATGCAATTGTCTTTAGCTCCGGAGGTATAGATCATACTTTATCCTTTTTAATGCACACTCAATGATGCCCATTGTGTAATAACTGTAATGATTAATGTCACGGCCAATTTTTTTCTGTTGTCAAGTTTGCTTTTCATTGTTGATAATTCGATGTTGTTATTCACAAGGAGGGTTAATGGGCCTGGATTCAGCTACTATTGGTTCGAGTTCTCAAGTTGCACAACATATCTAGGTATGGATTAATTCGTTGCACTACTTATTTGTAATGTTGTAACTATAAATGTGTAGGGTTATAACTTTATTGATACATTTGTTAGATTTTTGCAGTTACTATATAATGAGCATCAATCAAAACTCCATTGCTACCTTGAGGTAAATAAGCCATTAGCAGAATACCCGCTACTAAAAGCCCGATTGGAGTCATGAAGAGTAGGTTGAAATGTAAAGCGGGTTTAGGTGCGAATAAATAGATGGTTGACAGTGGCAATTAATAGAAGCATGTGCAAGAAGTAAGATTTTGTCAAGTGCACGTGCAACAACATGAACAGGCAGATCTTTGTACTCCGCTGAAAGAAGCAATATCGCATCATGACAAAATTGTTTTTATAGTATCTTGGAAGGTCAGGGGTAAGCAAGGAACTAATAAATGTAAGTTTTCTTTATCTTAATGTCGTATATTTTTTTTTCTTTTTTTTTTTGTTCTAAAATGAAGAAACTGATAAATGTAACTTTAGCCTATTTTAATATCTTCTAAATTTGCGACAATTAATTAGTTTTTTTTTCTATGAAGGTTTTCCCGCAAATAATAACATAATTAAGATGAAAAGGATTATTGAGGTGGCACAAAAACCTTTCAAGATGTGTACATTGTACATACAGAAATTTTCACCTCAACATTGGGAATTGAGGAATTAAGTTCATTGTGGCAAGGTAAACTTAATATTTCAAAATTGGCATCCTTTCAAGCAGGATGTTACATGACACAATGCAGGTATCGACTAGACCTGTTTTTTTCTTAACTTCTGCATGCAACAATTAATTAGTTTTTTTTATGTTCTAAAACAGTCTAAAGTGTTTCCATTTTGGATACTATTTTATGGTATATTGGAAGGGTGTTGTATATGCAACTCCCCTAGGGAAATTAAACAAAACAAAAAAAAACTCCAAATTTTGACTTTGAAAGGAAACTTTTACAAAACTGAACCACAATTCACAGATGGGTTAATCGGTGGTGTTCGTTTAAGTATTAAAGACTGACTGACTTTATCGGTAGGTTTGGGGCTGAAAAACAGTAAATAATTTGGGATTAATCATTATAAGGGCCAGGGCATTTTAAACACTCACGAGTGTTGGTTCGACGATTTAAACACATTAATATAAGTTGGTGCTAAAAATTGTTATGGGGTGTGTTTTAGATTTTACTTAGTGACCATATAAAGTGATAAACATTTTATTTGGTACATGGGTTTTAGGCTTTAGTACTTCAATTTGGTTACATGTCAAACACATTCAGGTAATGATAGAAATTTTGGTATGCTTTTTGGTTGAGCCATTAAGGAATACATATATTTTGACTATGATTTTCATTTAATTTTATCAATTTGTGGAAATATGTTTGATAAGTCAACTCGATTCATTTTGTATGGTGACATAAGGCAAAAAAAACGATGATCTGTTTATCATTGATAACAAAAATGGAACGGGCCGGTTGTGATAGGGGTATAATTTAGTTTAGCAGCAACAATTGTTTTATACGTACTATGTGACTACAACGTTTTTTATAATACAGGGTGTGCCATGGTACATAACACATAAACGATGCCATCTTTCGCAGTACGCTGAAACACGTTCGACGAGTAATTTGATTCAACACCAGCTACAGAGAACGGTTGTGGTATGAAAAAAATGGTGGCGAACATGGATGCCATGCTAATACATTCTATGTTTGTGTTTTATATCTCAATATACACAAAACAAGTTGTTGCAGATCCATAAAGATTTCATGGACAAAGATGATACACATAGGATTTCATGAGTCATCACATTACAACTACTTCTAGAATTGATTGTCACCAACACTTTGCTTTTTGTTCATGTAGAAAGCATGCTCCGCTGCAGCGCGTGGGTGAAAATCCTAGTTATAATCAAATAACAATTTGGTCTAGTGGTTGAGTCACTTTGGTTTGGCCACAAGGACCCGGGTTCGAATCCGGGTCAAGGCAGTTTTATATTTTATTTTTTAACATACTTTTCTTTTTATTTAAAAACCAAAATAAATTATTAAAAATTATAACAAATCAAATAAAAACTATAAGTTAAATAGCATTAGTTATAATTTATATTTATTACTTTTCACCTAAAAACCCTACTTTCGTTTCCGTTAAGTTTTCGTTAGAAACCCGACTAATATTATATTAAAAAACTATTATTTTGTTAAACTTTATAATACGCTAACATAGCTATCTTCAAGCTAAAATATCATAATTCATAAACGTTATAAATCTCAGACCCGACAAATTCGTTTAAAACTAGTTTAACTTATATATATGTATTGTATACACATTTTTGTCCGTTAAACTTTAAAATTCGTTAATGTATTCGTTTGTCAAAATAAAATATATCGTTAACATCCAAACTCCATAAACGTTATAATATTCAAACTTAGTATTAACCTCGTAATATAAAATTTTAGATTTAATAATTCGTTAAGATTTCATTATAATATTATAATATCAACTTCATAAAATGATGAGAAATATATAAAAATCCCGACAACCCGATTTATCTACTTTTTACAAGTTCTTAGTTAATATTGATTTGTACTTTTAAATTCTAGTTCGTGAAGTTTAATTGCTTCGGTTTCATTTACGCACTTTCGGTTTTATTTCAAGTTTGTTTTCAACTTCAAGGTGAGTTTCTCACACCCCTTTTTACGCTTTTGATCGATATATGTACTTTGTTTATTTGGATTTTTGTTTTATATGTAATTTAATAAATAGATATTAAAACTTAAAATGTTGCATGATACTGCTCATGCCCTGACATTTCCGTCGTAGGTTGGGGTGTGACACGAAAGCTCAAGGATGTTGGTTTGATAAAACTATGTTTATTTTATACTTAATATTATTTATAACCATTTACATCATTTAAAAACCATTAAAAAATGAAAGAACAAAACTCGGCTGGCCAGGGCTCGAACCTACACCGCTGGCCAGCTCAGAGCTTGAACATACACACATAACCAACTTCGCTACCATGCCAGTTGGTTAAAGAATGAAAACGAATGCTTAAATATAATACAGTTAAACCCCAAATTGAATATAAATCCTAGGATTTACTATTGGTTAATCTGCTTCGCGTTTGTTTAATTAGAGTTAGGGTTAATGAATTACGGATTAAAACGATCACAAATCATGTGCCAATTACTTGATATAATGATGATTTGATGGGGAACGGCAAAACTAAGCTGACGGCCCAAAAACTGGACGAATCGTAATTTTCGATTGATATTAATCAAATTGATGTTAGGGTTAAGGTTTTAGATGATGCCAGGGTGGTGTGTAAAGATTTAATCGAATTAGTATTAGGTTTATATATCCGAATAAGAATTTGGTAAGGTAGGTTCGATTGAATTGGAAACCTAGATCACAAGTCAAACCGTATTCCCTAATTTCTTGCTTGACTAAGTCGGTTTTAGGTATATACACGATCTTGGAGAATCGATTTTAACTATAGTTCGTTATTTAAGGCCCAAGAAACTAAACGGGTTACGGGTTTGGACTTGAATACAGATTACGGGTTGGTTAAAGGGTTTGGTGTCACACCCCCATCTTAGGCCTGGGAGTGCGACCAACAGTTGGTACCACATTTGTAAATAAATCAGAGTTACGTGTTAAAGCGGAAGTCTTTTATAAACATGTGGATTTAAGATGTAATAATTAAATTATACAAAAAGACGGGATTATAAAATACCTGTTATAAGTTTGAACAAAAGCATTACTTGTTTAATTACAAACCACCATTTTATATATATATTTTAAGTTTATACAAAAAGATCCGAGCCATTAGATATCTTGAGCACTTCGTTCTTCAAGCTCTAACTTTGGTAACCTGCAAAATGTTAAGAAAATACGTCAACAACGAATGCTTGTGAATATGCTAACGCTAAAAATATTTTCTTTTACATGATTACCCCTCGAGACATTACTTGGGTCCAGCCCATCGTGGCTTAGGAATAATCAAGTTTAAAACCATACAATTTATAAACTCAAGTCTCTACACAAGTCACCCCAGCAAACACCGCAACGTTCGATATTACTTGGGTACTATATGTATACACATGGTCATTACTCCCCGCAGGCGAGCGTGACTATAACCATGTGTGGTGCGATGTGCCCACCGCATTTTACCACATATTTAAGGATCCAGACAAACGTATACTGCAGCATGAGGACAATGTTTATACTCTTTGTTTATAAATGTTTTAGAGACACGTAGTCTCATGTAAACTCTTTTTCATATAACACATTTGACTCGTTTTAAAATAGTTTGTAAAGTTAGGGGCGTATTCACCTTTTCAATTTGGATCGGCTTCAAACACCGTCCGAGGGTCTTTCCCGTTGCTATCTCGCACCTATAGTACGAGTATAACCTTTTGTTAGTCGGATATACAATCCGGCTTAAGACCTTTAGTCTTTATAATCATTACATCGATTATATATTCTTTTACTTTAAAAACTTTAGTTAAAAAAATATTTTCTTTCTTTTATAAGATAACCTTTAGTTAAATCTTATTTAAAACCCTACGTTTCTTCTTCTCTAAGAAACATATTTCTATCTTTTATTTATTATTTAAGAATACTCGTTATTACTTAAATAATATTTATAACAAAGAATCATATATATATATATATATATATATATAATCACACACATATTTTTATATACATATATCTTTCTTTTCTTTTCTTTGTTATATGTTTGTTTTTATTTTCGAGGTATCATATATAACCTCGACTTATTGTTTTAAGCCTTTTATAGTATTTTAATATTATTTTATTCGGGCATTATGCCTACCTTTTCTTGACTTATCAAACCCTACAGTCGAGCAACATCGCAACGCCGCTTTACTTTTCCCTACTTTCTTGATAAACTTCTTCTTCTCCTCGACACTTGATCTTTGGCACACACAACGAGGCGCCACCACTTCTTAATATGTAGACACGTTTCATGAGGTGAGTCGTCGGGACATCGGGATGGTGGTATCTTCTTGATGGGGGTGTTGGTATTGTGGCACGAATATCGAGGAATCGAGGGTACGTTTATCGAGGATTATGGACATGCTTTTCGAGGTAAACGAAGGCATGCATCCCTAGGGTATTAGAGAGATGTTAGAGAGAGAGGAGTATGAATTTTGGTGTGCAAATGGTTGATCCCGACCTTGCTATTTATAGGCATTTTTCAGGGGCCCATCGCGATACGCCATGGCCTCCTAAGCTAACCCATCGCATATCGCGACGTACGCTGGCTGTGTTACCACGTAGACCTGCCACGTGTCGCCACGTGGCAGACGTTGTGCCACATGTTGACACATGGCGACACGCGGTCGGCGTGCTACCACGTGGCAGACGTTGTCACCAACATTGAATTCCAACGGCTTACGATGGACATCGGCGTAACTCTTTTGGCAGTCACGTGGCGTCATAAGTCGCTCATGGATTTGTAGAACTTTTTCGGTTGTTTCCTAGACTATTTCGGGTCCAGACAATTGATTATCTCCGGTTTCAGACCAGCACATGGGCGTTCTACACTTTCGACCATATAACGCCTCGAATGGTGCGGCTTGAATACTTGTGTGATAACTATTGTTATACGAAAATTCCATTAGGGGTAAGTGGTCATCCCAACTTCCACCTAAGTCAATTACACAAGCTCAGAGCATATCTTCCAACGATTGAATTGTCCTTTCGCTTTTCCCATCAGTTTGCGGATGATAGGCGGTGCTAAAGTTTAACTTTGTGCCCAATGCTTGTTGGAAGCTTTTCTAGAAGTGAGACGTAAAACGACTGTCTCATCAGAAATAATAGACAGCGGTACTCCATGCAAAGCAATGATGTTGTTTACATAAATACGCGCTAATCTATCCATTGAGTACGACTCATTGATGGGTATAAAATGTGCGGATTTTGTTAATCGATCCACGATAACCCATATAGCATTATGTTATCGAGTTGTTTTCGGGAGTTTAGTGATAAAATCCATGGTTATTAATTCCCACTTCCAAACAAGAAGTTCGGGTTGCTGAAGCAATCCTGAAGGCTTTTGGTGTTCAGCCTTTACTCTCAAACATGTCTCTTTTCATCCCATTCCACCAGTAGTTCGGTTTGAGATTTTGGTACATTTTGTCACTACCGGGGTGCATCATGTATTTGGATTTGTGAGCTTCGTTCAAGATCTTTTCGCGCAAGTCTCCAATGATCGGTACCCAAATTCGGTTTCCCATTCTAAAGATACCATCGTCACCTTTGACTAGCGAGTCAATAGTGCGTTACGTTTTTCATCGGAAATTTTGTTTTCACTGATAGCTTGAGTTTGAGTTGATTTGATTTGTTCGATGAGATCAATTTGGAGTTCTAATCTTAACGCTCGGACTCTCTTCGGCTTTTCATGTTCCTTACGACTTAAGGCGTCGGCCACAACGTTGGCCTTACCTTCGTGATAGACGATCTCACCGTCGTAGTCATTTAGAGTTTCCATCCATCTTCGTTGACACATGTTAAGTTCTTTTTGATCGAATATGTGTTTCAAACTCTTGTGGGTCGGTATACACGATAATATTACATCATAGAGATAGTGCCTCCATATCTTCAAAGCAAAGATTATGGCGCCTAACTCTAGATCGTGAGTTGTGTAGTTCTTTTCGTGCACCTTGAGTTGACGAGAGGCATAAGCGATCACTTTCTTTCGTTGCATTAGTACGCATCCCAAACCGGGGATGGGTCACTAAAGACTACAAAATCCTTAGTACATTCTGGAACGCCAGTATAGGTGCTTGGGTGAGCTTTTGTTTAAGTGTATTGAATGCCTCTTGTTGTTTCGCTCCCCATTTATACTTGATGTTTCAACGAGTTAAAGAAGTTAGGGGAACGGCTATACGAGAAAAGTTTTTAATGAACCTTCGATAGTAGCCGGCCAAACCTAAGAAACTTCGGATCTCAGTTGGCGACTTTGGAATCTCCCACTTAGAGACAGCTTTAATCTTTGCATGATCGACTTGAATACCATTTACATACATGACATGTCCGAGAAATTGTACTTCGGGAAGCCAAAATTCGTATTTCGAGAACTTGGTGTACAACTTCTCCGTTCTTAGTAATTCAAGTAAGGTTCGAATGTGAATTTCATGATCATCCTTAGACTTAGAATAAATAAGTATGTCGTCAATGAATACGATCACAAATTTATCCAAGTAAGGCTTGCATATTCGATTCATCATATCCATGAACGCATATGGCGCATTAGTAAGTCCAAATGGCCTAACAGTGAACTCATATGGCCATACCTTGTTCGGAAGGAGGTTTTTGGAATATATTCAGATTGAACCTTGAGTTGGTGATAACCAGAACGAAGATCGATTTTGGAAAAGAAACTTGCGCCTTGGAGTTGGTCAAAAAGATCATTGATTCAAGGGAGTGGATAATGATTCTTGATTGTGACTTTGTTTAGAGAATGATAGTCAATACACATGCGCATGGATCCATCCTTCTTCTTGACAAATAAAATTGGCGCTCCCCATGGTGATGAACTCGATCAAATGAATCCTTTATCAAGAAGCTCGTCGAGTTGTTTCTTTAATTCCTTCATCTCAGTTGGCGCTAAGCGATATGGTGCTTTGGCGATCGGAGCAGTGCGGGAATGATATCGATCCTAAAATCTACTTCACGATCGGGAGGGATTCCAGGAAGTTCATCGGGAAAAACATCAAAGAATTCAGAAACGATAGGAACGTCTTTTATTTCTTTTGGTTTGAATTCTTCAGTGACGTAGGCCATGAATGCTAAGCATCCTTGATTCAAACATTTGTTAGCCCTAATCATGGAAATTATGCTAACTTGGCCAGCGTCTTTGTCCCCTTCAATTCGAATGGTTCGTTTATCAGGGGCTGGAAGTTCAACAGTCTTGCTATTGCAAATGATACGAGCATGGTTGTCGGATAACCAATCCATACCAAGTACAACATCAAAATCAGAGATAGTCATTGGTAGCAATGGATAGGCAGAATAGAACTGGCTAAAAGAGTTTTTCCGTTTTCAAAAGCTTCGGAGATTTTAACTATTTCGCCGCTAGCAGTCTCGACGCTTAGAGTTTTATTTAGTTTTATTAAAGGTTCGTTTAATAGATTACAAAATTTATAATCTATAAAACTTAAGTTGGCACCCGAGTCAAACAAAACTCTAGCATAGGTGTCATTTACTAGAAACGTACCGGTGATGGTTTCCGGCATATCAGCAGCCTTTTTGGTGTCGAGGACGAAGACTCTCGCATTGCCCTTATTGGCTTGACCACTTCCACCCGCACCACCAAACTCGGGTTTTTTCTTGGGACATTCAAAACTAAGATGCCCCAACTCCTTGCAGTTGTAGCAAGTCATTTTCTTCTTCCAACAATCGGCCGTTGCGTGGCCGGGTCTATGACATGATTTACAGACAGTTGCGGTAGAAGATGGAGTGAAATGGCATCGACCTTTGTGATACCTTCTGCAAGTCTTACATTGGGGGTTGGATTAAATCCGGACTTGCGTTAATCAATACCTTTGCCCTTGAATCGGGCGCTTCCTCCAATCTTCCTCTGATCATTGGTCGTCACGACCTTTTTGTCTTCTTCTTTATTGCGGATCATACTGCCGATTAGGTAACTAGCTAACTCCATCGCGGAATCAACAGTTTGAGGAAGATGAGACCTCACCATGTCGCGGATTTCCCGCGACAATCCCCATATGTATAGTGTTACTTTGCTGGACTCAGGGTTGATCAGCTGGGGAACAAGGCGACAGTACTCATGAAATTTTGTGTTATACTCACGGAGATTGGTCCCTATAACCTTGTGATTGAGAAATTTGGTTTGGATCTGATCGGTTTCGTGCATGGGATAGAATTTTTCCATTATCAATTCTTTGAATTCTTCCCACGACAGATTGTACATCACTTCTCTTCCTCTACTTAAAATTAACGTGTTCCACCACTCCAACGCTTCGCCTTTTGTAAGGCCACGTTACCGGTAGCCCTACTTTCGTGTTGGATTTACTCATAAACACAGTTCTAAATATCAGAGTTAATTAAAACATTTACGCGGAATATAAAACTTTCATAAAACTTTACATAATTCATAACTTGTCTCAAAACATCCTTTGTCTTTCAACATTAAAGCATTAAATTAAAACATCATAAGTCTTCATATGCCAGATTCTTGTTCAGTGCCATGTGTCTCCTCAAGCGAGCTGCCTCATCCTACTCACCTGCGTGCATACTAAAAGTCAGCTACGCTGAGTGAGTTCTAGTTAATCACATAATCATACAATACATTCTTACGCTTCATACTTAATCTCTTAACTTTCTTTCATATACACCTAAGTGCTTTTACTTTCATTTTTACTTTCATACTTTCTTTACATTCATAATCATACGTTCATTTTTACCTTCATGCTTTCCTTACATACATAATCATACTTTTTAAAGAGCCTTTCGCCCTATAACCTCACAGATATTATAAGGGTCTGGTCCCTAGTTTTCGAATATTAGAAGGGTTCGATTCCCTAACATCACAGATATTATAAGGGTCTGGTCCCTATCATCACAGATATTATAAGGGTCTGGTCCCTAGTTTTCGAATATTAGAAGGGTTCGATTCCCTAACATCACAGATATTATAAGGGTCTGGTCTCTCTCATCACAGATATTATAAGGGTCTGGTCCCTAGTTTTCGAATATTAGAAGGGTTCGATTCCCTAACATCACAGATATTATAAGGGTCTGGTCCCTATCATCACAGATATTATAAGGGTCTGGTCCCTTGTTTTCGAATATTAGAAGGGTTCGATTCCCTCTTCGTTACCATACAACCATACATCATACCTCGAGTATTAGTAGGGCTCGGTACCCTTTTCGTAACCATACAACCATACATCATACCTCGAGTATTATTAGGGCTCGGTACCCTTTTCGTAACCATACATTATACATCATACCTCGAGTATTATCATTTCTTTCTTCTATTATCTCTATCATGTTCATACACATAAACATACATAACATACTTACCTTATACATAGTGTTACAACCTGACAGTACGTGCAATATCCGAAGATCGTTCACGTACTATCAAGCAATCATTCATACATTTCACATTATCCACATAAGGCATACACTTATCTCTTAGGATAAGTGTATTAACAAACATATTGAGTATGCACACAGCCCCGAAAACGTAACACATAAATGGGGCTAGAAACTCACCTGAACACGGTTACGTTATCCGTTGATCGTAATCCCTTTCTTCAGTTATGCACGGCTGACTGTATAACAAGTATACATATCAATTTAACTATCACTACTTATAACATCTTTCTAGTCTTAATTACTACCCACAACGAACGGGGGTCCGGGGGCAGCGCCCCTGGCAGCGGGGTCTAGGGGCGGCAGCCACTAGCAGGGTCCAAGGGGCAGAGCCCCTGGCTGGGGTCGAGCTGCCATGTCAGCTTGGAAAAATTTTATTTCCATTAACTGTCTTAACACATTTTTTTCATTAGATTTTTTAATTTATTTTCTAATCGAACTTGACTTTAGGCGAAGTTAACCTTAGGCGAACTTAGCTTTAGGCGAAGTTATCATCAGGCGAACTTGGCCTCAGGCGAAGTTACCAGTTAGGCGAACTTAACTTTACAGCGAAGTTGCCATCAGGCGAACTTGGCTTCAGGCGAAGTTGTCATCAGGCGAACTTGGCCTCAGGCGAAGTTACCAGTTAGGCGAACTTAACTTTACAGCGAAGTTGCCATCAGGCGAACTTAGCTTGCAGGCGAAGTTCATCAGGCGAACTTAGCTTGCAGGCGAAGTTCGTCACTTTGAAGGCGAAGTTGCCCAGATGAAGGCGAAGTTGCCCAGGCAGCCGCTGTTCTAGTTTCTTATCGGCATTTCGAGCGATTTTAACACCCTTGCTATGGTTCAATATCACCCACTACGCTACCCGACCATTTTTGGTCGTTTATACACTAAAAAGCTTGGATCTTTAAACTTCAAAGATCAAGAATCATACCTTTTTGGGCTTGTTTGGATCTCGTTTACTTGCTTATCACCACTAATCGCTCTCTTTCTCACTCGGGTCTGCCCGGATCTGCCTTCGGTCCGGCGGCGAAGTTAGTGTGGTATGTGTGTGTTTTTGGAGTGTTAGGGAGTTTGGTGAAAAATGAAGATATTTTGGGATTTTGGGGGTATTTATATCCCTGAAATCCCATTCTCATTTAACCCCTCTCAATTAATCCAAGTCCAAGACCCGCTCCTTACCCGATATTAATTAATTACGCGAAATCACTAAACATAACTTCCTTTAATCATCATTAAAATTTTAGGATGTTACAAGTCTCCCCTCCTTAACGAGGTTTCGTCCCCGAAACCTAACTATTACATAAACAAACTAGGGTAAAACTTGTGCATCTCATCCTCGGCTTCCCAAGTAGCATCTGATCCCTTGCGGTGTTTCCATATCACTTTTACCAAGGGTATAATCTTGTGACGAAGCTGCTTCTCCTTGCGATCAACGATCTCTATCGGTTGCTCGATGTAGTTCAATTGTTCATCAACCTCAATGTCCATTAATGGCACGTGAGACGTGTCATCAGCTAGACACTTCCTCAGATGAGAAACATGGAAGGTTGAATGAATTCCTTCTAACTCATCGGGTAAATCCAGTTTATAAGCTACTTCACCCACACGACCTACAATCTTGAACGGTCCAATGTACCTCGGACTCAACTTTCCCCTTTTCCTAAAACGGATAATCCCCTTCCAAGGCGAGACCTTGAGCATCACATAGTCACCCACGTTAAACTCAATTGGTCGTCGCCGCTTATCTGCATAAGACTTTTGCCTGTCTTGCGCGGCTTTCAATCTTGCTTTGATCTGATCGAGCTTTGAAGACGTTTCTTGAACCACTTCTAGGCTTCCCATTTCTTTCTGACCAATCTCACCCCAACACATCGGGGTTCTACATCGTCTACCGTAAAGCATCTCAAACGGTGGCATACCAATACTTGAATGGTAACTGTTGTTATAGGAGAACTCTGCCAGATGCAGATGATCATCCCAACTTCCACCAAAATCTAAAACACAAGCACGTAGCATATCCTCAAGGGTTTGGATCGTCCTTTCAGACTGTCCATCAGTTTGAGGATGATACGCCGTACCGATGTTCAACCTCGTCCCCATAGCTTCATGGAATTTCTTCCAGAACCTCGAAGTAAACCGTGTATCTCTATCGGACACGATCGATAACGGTACTCCATGCTTGGTTACAACTTCCTTGATGAACAAGCTTGCTAACGTTTCTGACGAGATGGCCTCTCGTATGGGCAGAAAGTGAGCACTCTTGGTCAAACGGTCCACAATCACCCAGATGGTATCATGTTGCTTAGCCGTACGAGGTAGCTTAGTTATGAAATCCATGGTGATGTGTTCCCATTTCCACTCAGGTATCTCTAGCGGTTGCATCTTCCCATAAGGCTTTTGGTGTTCGGCTTTGACTTGTAAGCAAGTTAAGCACTTACCAACATAATCCACTACATCGTTCTTCATTCCTGGCCACCAGTAATCTCTTTTCAAGTCTTGGTACATCTTTGTAGCTCCTGGATGGATTGAGTACCTTGACTTATGAGCTTCATCTAAGATTCGACTTCTAAGATCACCATGGCGTGGGATCCACATACGGTCGAACCTAGTCTTAACTCCATGAGTGTTTTCCATCAACTCATCTTGCTGACCATAAATCCTTTCTTTCTTTACTAACCCTTCATCTACTAACACTTCTGACTGCACCTTGATGATTTCTTCAAAAAGACTCGGGTTCATGATCAACTTGTATGACTTCACTGTTGCAAGGACTTCCTCATTCTTACGACTTAACGCATCAGCGACCACGTTAGCTTTACCGGGGTAATACTTAATTTCACAGTCGTAATCCTTTATCAATTCTAACCATCTTCTCTGCCTCATGTTCAATTCTTTCTGCTCGAAGAAGTACTTTAAACTCTTATGATCGGTATAGATAGTACACTTAGTGCCGTACAGATAATGCCTCCATATCTTAAGAGCATGCACTACAGCTGCTAACTCCAAATCATGCGTCGGATAAGTACTCTCATGGACCTTCAACTGTCTAGACGCGTAGGCTATCACCTTCCCTCGTTGCATCAACACGCAACTTAACCCTTGATGCGAGGCATCAGCACAAACAACAAAATCCTCATCACCATCCGGTAAAGTAAGGATTGGAGCTTGCGTGAGTCTCTTCTTCAATTCTTCAAAGGCTTCCTCCTGAAACTTTCCCCAACTGAATACTATCGACTTTCGGGTCATACCGGTCAGCGGTGCGGCTATCTTGGAGAAACCTTCAATGAATCTCCTATAGTAGCCAGCTAACCCTAGGAAGCTTCGTATATCAGTTGGATTCTGCGGAGTCTTCCAATTCGTTATCGCTTCAATCTTAGCTGGGTCCACGGTAATCCCCTCCGGATTAACCACATGACCTAAAAATTGCACTTCTCTTAACCAGAACGCGCACTTCGAAAACTTGGCGTACAACTTCTCTTTCTTCAGAACTTCCAATACCTCTCTCAGATGCTCGGCATGGTCAGACTCACTCTTTGAATAAATCAATATATCGTCAATGAAGACGATAACCGACTTATCCAACATCGGCCGACACACCCTATTCATCATGTCCATAAATGCTGCAGGAGCATTTGTTAGACCGAATGACATTACGAGGAACTCGTAGTGTCCATACCGCGTTCGGAACGCTGTCTTAGGGATGTCTGCCTCTTTCACCTTCAGCTGATGGTAGCCTGATCTGAGATCTATTCGTGAGAACCAACTTGAACCTTGCAGTTGGTCAAACAGATCATCAATCCTTGGCAACGGATATCTATTCTTTACCGCAAGCTTATTCAACTCACGATAGTCTATGCACATCCTCATACTTCCATCCTTCTTTTTCACGAACAATACTGGTGCGCCCCATGGGGAAACACTCGGTCTTATGAAACCCTTGTCGAGGAGTTCTTGCAGTTGGGACATCAACTCCTTCATCTCAGACGGTGCCAGACGGTAAGGCGCCTTTGCGACAGGTTGGGCTCCTGGTATTAAATCTATCTGAAATTATATCTCTCGCTCCGGTGGCAACCCCGGAAGATCCTCAGGGAATACTTCTGGGTAGTCGCGCACAATAGGAACATCTTTCATCTCTTTCGTCTTGGCCGTAGCGTTGACGACATACGCCAGGTAGGCACAACACCCTCGCCTTAGCAAACCCTCGGCTTTCATCATCGAAATGACATTAAGCCCAGAACTTTCCTTATCACCATAAACCGTCACCGCACTACCATCCAATGACTTTAACCTTATCATCCTACTTTTACATACTATCTGAGCCTCAAACTCAGACAACCAATCCATACCCAAAACCACATCGAACCCTCCAAAGGTCATAACGTACAAGGTAACCGGGAACTCATGTCCCTCCAGTTCTATCCTACAGTCCTTAACCATTTTCATTATTTTAACCGAAGTGTCACTAGCGGTTTCTACTATAAGAGTCTCAGACACTCGGCAACATTTCATTTTAGCTAGTTTACTAAATGTTGTAGCTACAAAACTTCTATTCGCACCAGAATCAAATAATACGGCAGCAGAAATGCCGTTTACTAAGAACGTACCGGTCACAACATCAGGAATCTGTCTAGCTTGCTCTTGGGTCAACATGTAGACCCTAGTCCTCGGCCTTGCTTGTTCAGCACCTTTCATCCCACTACCTCCAGCCTCACCTTCAGTGCACTCCCTTGCCATATGGCCTGGCTTGCCACATTTGTAACATGCTGGCTTTGCTCCGCACTCATTAGCATAGTGCCCTACCTTTCCGCACTTATAACAGACATTCAACCCCATTCTGCATTCGCCACCATGAGCCTTTCCACATTTGAGATAAACACCAGAACTTTTACCCCACTTGCACTCACCCCCATGCATCTTTCCACAGGTCTTACACGATCTCTTCTCCCACACTCTCTGCTTCTTATCCTTGGGGTTCCACGACTGAATACCGAGTCGTTTAGCAGAAGCGACCCATTTCTTCTCTTTCTTCTCATCTCCCACCACTACATCATCCGCAGCCAGGTCTGCATAGACCATTTCTGCGAGTTCAACAGCAGAATCGAAAGTAGCAGGTTTACTTGTCCTGACTAACATGCGGATTCTCTGTGGTAATCCCCTCACATAACACTTGATTCTCTTAGCCTCAGTGTTGACCATATCGGGTACCAACCTAGACATTCGGTTGAATTCTGTAGTGTACTCACGATGTGTCATCGTCCCAGCTTTCAAGTTTAGGAACTTCATCTCCGCCCTTTCAACCTCGGCGTCAGCACAGAACTTCTTCATTACTAACTCCTTCAGATCGTCCCACCTCATCTCCTTGATCTCTTCTCTGGTCTTCCTCTGCTCCACACTCTCCCACCAATACATAGCCTCATCTTCAAATGATTGAGTAGCATATCCTACCGCTTGATCGGGACGGCACTCGCTAATGCGGATAACCTTATCCATGGCGGTTATCCACTGAAGAGTAGCGATTGCGTCTCCTAGACCAGTCAGCTTAGGCGGGTCACAACCTCTGAAGGACTTATAGTTGCAACCGCCTCGGCCACTCTTCCTATCATCATCTTTCACAGACCTTACCTCACTTGAGTCACCTCTCTCCCTCTCGTCATCCTTCCTACCATTACCACCTGCCCCTTCAACAGTTCTTTCACGGCTTCCAGCAGACCTTCCCGGGGTAATATTTTTCACAGCAGTGGCTACAGCTTGAACAATAGCTGCTTGAATTGCGGGATCCAGTTGAACTCCTTCATTGTTCTCCGGGTTTCTTCCCGCTGCGCTTCCTTCAGCTTCGGTGTTGGAAGCTGTCTCAACCGAAGGTTGCTGGACACGACGAGGCCTGCCGCGTCGTCCAGTGCGACCTCCAGCTCCAACAATGTCTCCAGCTCCAGCCATCGTATTCTAAAAGGGAAAACACAAACATCATCACTCAAGGAACTATCTAGCACAAGGATAGCAAGGCTAACAGGTAATAACAGTGGCCAGCTGTGACTAGCTGATCACGTTGCTTTCCGTGTCCTATACACTTCCCTTTATGAGTCTATTTGTGCTGGTTCTACTTAAGCAGTTAGCCAAATCAACAATCAATTATTCCTATCCGTGCCGTTCACGTATCTTTTCTTTCTCATTAACATATATCATTTAATTATACACTTTACCTTTACTGATCTTGCTTGAGCGACACATGACATTCTTGAACTGGCATCTTCTTTCCTTTCTTACTTATATCCCATACTCTGTTCGAGTCTAAGCATGTAGGATGCTTAAAACTCTCGAACTTTGCTCTGATACTAACTTGTAAGGCCCCGTTACCGGTAGCCCTACTTTCGTGTTGGATTTACTCATAAACACAGTTCTAAATATCAGAGTTAATTAAAACATTTACGCGGAATATAAAACTTTCATAAAACTTTACATAATTCATAACTTGTCTCAAAACATCCTTTGTCTTTCAACATTAAAGCATTAAATTAAAACATCATAAGTCTTCATATGCCAGATTCTTGTTCAGTGCCATGTGTCTCCTCAAGCGAGCTGCCTCATCCTACTCACCTGCGTGCATACTAAAAGTCAGCTACGCTGAGTGAGTTCTAGTTAATCACATAATCATACAATACATTCTTACGCTTCATACTTAATCTCTTAACTTTCTTTCATATACACCTAAGTGCTTTTACTTTCATTTTTACTTTCATACTTTCTTTACATTCATAATCATACGTTCATTTTTACCTTCATGCTTTCCTTACATACATAATCATACTTTTTAAAGAGCCTTTTGCCCTATAACCTCACAGATATTATAAGGGTCTGGTCCCTAGTTTTCGAATATTAGAAGGGTTCGATTCCCTAACATCACAGATATTATAAGGGTCTGGTCCCTATCATCACAGATATTATAAGGGTCTGGTCCCTAGTTTTCGAATATTAGAAGGGTTCGATTCCCTAACATCACAGATATTATAAGGGTCTGGTCTCTCTCATCACAGATATTATAAGGGTCTGGTCCCTAGTTTTCGAATATTAGAAGGGTTCGATTCCCTAACATCACAGATATTATAAGGGTCTGGTCCCTATCATCACAGATATTATAAGGGTCTGGTCCCTTGTTTTCGAATATTAGAAGGGTTCGATTCCCTCTTCGTTACCATACAACCATACATCATACCTCGAGTATTAGTAGGGCTCGGTACCCTTTTCGTAACCATACAACCATACATCATACCTCGAGTATTATTAGGGCTCGGTACCCTTTTCGTAACCATACATTATACATCATACCTCGAGTATTATCATTTCTTTCTTCTATTATCTCTATCATGTTCATACACATAAACATACATAACATACTTACCTTATACATAGTGTTACAACCTGACAGTACGTGCAATATCCGAAGATCGTTCACGTACTATCAAGCAATCATTCATACATTTCACATTATCCACATAAGGCATACACTTATCTCTTAGGATAAGTGTATTAACAAACATATTGAGTATGCACACAGCTTCGAAAACGTAACACATAAATGGGGCTAGAAACTCACCTGAACACGGTTACGTTCTCCGTTGATCGTAATCCCTTTCTTCAGTTATGCACGGCTGACTGTATAACAAGTATACATATCAATTTAACTATCACTACTTATAACATCTTTCTAGTCTTAATTACTACCCACAACGAACGGGGGTCCGGGGGCAGCGCCCCTGGCAGCGGGGTCTAGGGGCGGCAGCCACTAGCAGGGTCCAAGGGGCAGAGCCCCTGGCTGGGGTCGAGCTGCCAGGTCAGCTTGGAAAAATTTTATTTCCATTAACTGTCTTAACACATTTTTTTCATTAGATTTTTTAATTTATTTTCTAATCGAACTTGACTTTAGGCGAAGTTAACCTTAGGCGAACTTAGCTTTAGGCGAAGTTATCATCAGGCGAACTTGGTCTCAGGCGAAGTTACCAGTTAGGCGAACTTAACTTTACAGCGAAGTTGCCATCAGGCGAACTTGGCTTCAGGCGAAGTTGTCATCAGGCGAACTTGGCCTCAGGCGAAGTTACCAGTTAGGCGAACTTAACTTTACAGCGAAGTTGCCATCAGGCGAACTTAGCTTGCAGGCGAAGTTCATCAGGCGAACTTAGCTTGCAGGCGAAGTTCGTCACTTTGAAGGCGAAGTTGCCCAGGCAGCCGCTGTTCTAGTTTCTGATCGGCATTTCGAGCGATTTTAACACCCTTGCTATGGTTCAATATCACCCACTACGCTACCCGACCATTTTTGGTCGTTTATACACTAAAAAGCTTGGATCTTTAAACTTCAAAGATCAAGAATCATACCTTTTTGGGCTTGTTTGGATCTCGTTTACTTGCTTATCACCACTAATCGCTCTCTTTCTCACTCGGGTCTGCCCGGATCTGCCTTCGGTCCGGCGGCGAAGTTAGTGTGGTATGTGTGTGTTTTTGGAGTGTTAGGGAGTTTGGTGAAAAATGAAGATATTTTGGGATTTTGGGGGTATTTATATCCCTGAAATCCCATTCTCATTTAACCCCTCTCAATTAATCCAAGTCCAAGACCCGCTCCTTACCCGATATTAATTAATTACGCGAAATCACTAAGCATAACTTCCTTTAATCATCATTAAAATTTTAGGATGTTACACCTTTGAACATAAAAGCAGAATATTGAATTTTCTCTTGATCGGAGCACTTGCTTATTATCACTATCGATTCCAATTCTTCTAGCCACCTCACAGTCATAATGGCTCCCTTATCATCGTGGAATTCCTTTGGTCCAAAGTACTTGAAGTCATTAAACGAACATCCTCCAATTTTCAACTTTTAAAATTCTTATCTAATTCCACCATCGACATTGGACTCATGAACAATCTCTTCTACGTGTGTTGGTTTAGGACGAGACTTAAAAGATTTTCGGGAGAATTCAACAGAACAGGAATGTCTAGATTAAGACCTAGCCTCAGTTTCAGCTCTAACGACATCTTTTACTATTTATTGTATTTGTTTCATATATTTGTCGGGAATTTGTTCTTGTTCTATTTCATGCTCTTTCCCTTTCTCTTTTCTTTTATTTGCTTCATTTCGTGAAGCTTCAGCGTTATTGCTTTGTGACATTTTCTTTTATTTTTCAACTTTTTCTTTTTATCTGAAATTTAACAAATTTCTTTTCTTAAAACACACATTTTATTTATTCCACATGTATATATATATATATATCATTACATGATATATATATATATCATTTACTTGATATATATGTATGTGTCTATCATTATTTATTGTTACAAGTACTATTACACATAACCATAAAGTTTACTTAAACACATACAACATCCACAACACATCTTTCATCTTCATTTATTTAATCTCTCATAAACTTCTTCACCACCTTGGTCAATTTGTTACATTTCCGAAGAAGCTTGTCTCCTATATTCTTTTTTTTTCTTCTCATCCACTACAATTCTCTTTCTAAGGTCATCCTTCTCATGTAAGGCTCGATCCAGGTACTCCTCTTGTGATTGAGGGAACTCATTTAGGTACCCATACTTTGGAGGTGGATCACGATAGCCCATCATCACTATTTCATAATGGTTTCTCGGGTCTGGGTACGGAGATGTGGTTACGTCGGACTGGTAATTGAAGAAAGCTTCAGCAGCCTCGTTCTGCTCACGGATTTCATTGCTTGGTCTTCAATTGATGGGATCTCACCTTGGTATGGTTGAACACTTGATGATGCCTTATTCTTGAGTTCCTTGAGATATTGCACATATGGATCGACGGAACCATAACTTGGGTTCTGGTGGGAAAACGGTTCCTCCGTTGGTGATGTTACGTAATTGGGATTCTCCGGGTACTCTTCCTCATGATCTTCTTCAGATTCTTCTTCTGGATCCTCTTCTTCATCAGGGTATTCTTCTTCCAATAGTTGAGCAGTCTCCTTCGTCATTGAGGGCATGCGAAAACTTTCATACGACATCATGACTCTCATCCTTGGCTTGCGGGATGATCCTTTGGAAGGATTGGGCTGAGAATTTACATCATCAAAGGCTGATGTTCCTGTATGCCACCATCCCTGATCAGAATGGCATTGCATCCAATTTGAAGAGGGAGACCTTGGTTCTTCTTTTAATTCGTCGATTGTATAGTCCTCAGCCGCTCCTCTCAAATCTCTGACTTGTGATTTACCCTCTCTATTTGGTGAATCTCCTTCAAGCTCCAGATGACTTTTGAACTCGATTGGTATCTATTATGCATCCTGATTTGAATTGAATAAAATAATCCTAATAGATTTCGTTTTGTTGTGTATGTTATTCGATTCTATCCAGATTAAGGGTGAGGTGCATATTAATCTTTCAAAGCTGATGCCTTGATGTTGGTAAAGGAATTCTACTTTGTGGATATATCAAAAAGGTTAACAAACTACTATCAAAGTTCTGGATATATTCACAAAAGCCGGTTAGCAGGTAACTGAATGAGTCAGTTCAGATTATTGTAACAATGTTAACTAGATAATCAACCGTAATGAAATGTTTTATATGAGTTAGAATATGGATGTGCTGCTTTTTTTTTGTATTAACAGTTAATGTATACAGTTTCAATTAATAAACTCTTTTTTTCAGTATTCTTCAAAATGAAATTTGGTAGAGGCAATTTGTCTTAAATAGTTAGTTTTGCTGCAACATATATAATAAATAATTAATGTGAGAGGTCCATAAAAGTTAAATTAAGGAATGCAATATTTTTATTAAATTATAAAGATACATATATGGAATGAAATCTGAATGCTCTTGGTAGTTTTATGTGCATGGGTTTTCCAACTACGGTTGCAACACAGGTACCAGGGGTAATTCGGTGACAGTCAATTGTTTGACTTTCATTAGTCAAACTGTAGGTCTTGAATTAATTGGCTGAAGATTGCTTACAATTATTTGTTGGTTTATGGGTCAAGCTATAAATGAATTGGTTCGTTGAATTGGTTCGTTTAATGTCGGGCTTTTTCGTGAAAAAATTCATTAAACCTGTAACAAGACGAAACATAGCATATGGTTCAATAGTTTGTTTAGATGTATGGTGCTTGCAGTTTTGCTAAATTGTAGATCATAATTATATATGACAATGATTAAAGCCGGATATTTTTGTGAATTTTAAAAATGTTTTAATGTTTAAGTTTTGTATCTTAAGTTTTTAGAATCTCATATTTATTTGTTGTTAAACTTGAAAGATATATTCTATTGCACTTGAAAGAAGGAAAGCTTTTTAGTTTCCTTGATGTCATGACAATCGATTAGTTTTTTCCGCTTATTTTCTAGATAAGCATTGATGTTTAAAGTCAGTTTCTATGTAAAAGAATATATCTATAGTTGGTGACTAATTGTTTAAAAACTTTCAGGCTACAAGGGAGATTAACACTCTTAAAGAGGCGAAATACAAACTTAAAAAGTGTGTGGAAGAGCTTACATGGTGTTTGGAGTTGGAGAAACACCTAAGGGTAATTTAGTAATTTAATAAACATATAAATTAGTAATTTAATAAACCGTTGGTTTGTGTCAAAACGGGCAGTTTTAAAAAGGTATCGATTTGGTTCATGTCAGAACAGGCTTTTCTAAAAAGGTATTGTTTTATAGCCATACCAAACCGCAAAGACTTTAGAAGAGCTTGAAAAAAAACGACAGGTAAATGTTTTAGCCCAACAATTTGAGACGTTAGAGATTGACTTGTTTGTGAATATTTAGGGTCTTGGTTTAACAATAATCGAACTTATGGTTAACCAAAAAATCATAATCGTTTAACTCGGTTGTGGTTATTCGGTTTTGCATATTTTTTCGGTTCAATTATTTGGTTTTGCCCGGTTTGGTTCAGTTATAAACGGGTCGTTTTAAAGTCACATAAGTTTACAATCTTATAAATCTTTTTAAATACGCCATATTTAAAAAAAACAACACATTCAAAATGACTTCGAGTCAATTTTAGTTTCGAGTAAAACGAGTTCGTGCAAAAACTGGTCGTTTTATTTGTGATGCTTGAACATTAACGGAACAAACAATTGAACACGAACAATTAAACCAATAGGGCTTTCTAATAAACGAGCTCGTGTCGAAGCTTTTTTTTTTTGGCTCATTTAATAAACGAGCTCGCGTAGAAGCTTCACATATTGAGCTCAAGCTGGGTTGTGAGCCTAAACGAGCTTTTTATATATAAATTTTTTATTTAACATATTAATGCTATAGCTGTTATTATACATAAAAATATGAAAAAATAATTAATCAAATAATATATACTATATTAGTTATAAGTATATGTAAATAATTATAAACATATATAAATACAATTATTAAATAAATAATAAATGAGCGGAGCTTGAGCATGACAAACTACTCACGAGCCAAGCTTGCACCTTCTTAAATTAATACAAGCTAAGCTCGAGCCTAAATGGATTTGTATGGCAATTTTGCTAATACGGATATATAATCATTGATCTAATACTGCTTTCCTATCACAGTCTTGCATACTCGACGCATAAACTGATGGTGGACAAGGAACTTGTAAGTTTCACACTTTTTTTTATTCTCAGAACGTTTAGTCTATAACATACATATATTTTTATTAAAATTTTGTTTATTGTTGGTACTTTTTGAAATGCAGGTTAGAAGACTTTTATTCTTCTGAGTCAATTGGTTCTGCTATACAACTTGCAGTCATAAACCTGAACATTAACATTAAATATGGTAAGTCTCTTTGTGTTGTATTATATTGTTATATTTTTGTCCAAATAATCTCACAGATTGAAACGGGCCACGGATTGAAGTATATAGAATACATAAAATAATTAGTAAATGTACTCTAATTGTTTATTATTTAATAATAAATAAACGAGCCGAGCTCCAGCCAAACTTGAGTATGAAAGTAGGGGTGTATACGAGTTGGTTTTGTTCTGGTCAAACTGTCAAAACAACTTAAAAAGGTATGCATTTGGTTCTGGTCAAAACGGGTCATTTTGTACATACATTAAGTTTTTTATAAGAGTTGTACCCCTTAAGTTAAAGTCTTTTTTGTCAAATTACCGTAGGGCATAATCTTGCTGCATGGGTACTTTTTTTTAAAAAAATTATAATATAATTTGGTTATGTTACTCTTTATAAGATGCTTATTTGACCTGTGATTGACCATTTGATTCGGGTTGCTAAATGGGTCAAAGGGCCGTTTTTGACCTGGGTTACTCTATGGCCCACCCACTTTCCTTGAGGTACCCCAGATTGTAATGTTTGATAAACTAAAGTTTTAACAATGTTCTTTGACTTATGGAAGTCAAACTTGACATTGGTACATGTAACAGGTTCATAATGCTAGACATCTGGTTTCTATGGATATGGATATACTGAACTGAGCATTTTAAAGAGGTGGACAAGGGATCACTTTCTGATAGTGCGGCTGAGGCTGAATTTGTTATTTCTTTTTGTCATATGATGTTAGCAGCCAACTTAGTGTTTCTAATCGCTATCTAAATGTAATTAACTATATATAGATATGAAATGCAATGCAATAAAATTTTAAAAAGTTTTACACCTCTTAATTTTGTAGTACAATTGTTCTATATGACGTTTATTTTATGCTGAGCACAATACAATATATCACGAGAGGATTGATAAACTAATAGAAAACGAATACCGCGTTTATATATATATATATATATATATATATTTAGTTTATACAAAAAGATTCAAGACATCAGCTCTAACTTTGATCACCTGCAAAATGTTAAGAAAATACGTCAACAATGAATGCTGGTGAATATGCTGACGCTAAAAATATTTCTTTTACTTGATTACCCCTCGAGAAATTACTTGGGCCTGGCCCATCATGGCTTAGGAATAATCAAGTTTAAAACCATACAATTTATAAACTCAAGTCTCTACACAAGTCACCCCAACAAACACCGCAGCGTTCGACATTACTTGGGTACTATATGTATACACATGGTCATTAATCCCCGCAGGCGAGCATGACTATAACCAAGTGTGGTGCGATGTGCCCACCGTATTTTACCACAAATGTAAGGATCCAGACAAACATATACTACAGCCTGAGAGCAAGGTTTATACTCTTTGTTTATAAATGTTTTAGAGACACGTAGTCTCATGTAAACTTTTTTCATATAACATGTTTGACTCGTTTTAAATAGTTTGTAAAGTTTGGGGCGTATTCACCTTTTCAATTTGGATCGGCTTCAAACACCGTCCGAGGGTCTTTCCCGTTGCTATCTCGCACCTATAGTACGAGTATAACCTTTTGTTAGTCGGATATACAATCCGGCTTAAGACCTTTAGTCTTTAATCGCTACCTCGATTATTTATTCTTTACTTTAAAACCTTTAGTTAAAAAGTATTTTCTTTCTTTTTATAAGATAACCTTTAGTTAAATCTTATTTAAAACCCTAACGTTTCTTATTCTTTAAGAAACGTATTTCTTTCTTTTCTTTATTATTTAAGAATACTCGTTATTACTTAAATAATATTTATAACAAAGAATCATATATATATATATATATATATAATCATACACATATTTTTATATACATATCTCTTTCTTTTCTTTTATTTTCTTTGTTATATGTTTCTTTTTATTTTCGAGGTATCGAGTATAACCCTCGACTTATGGTTTTAAGCCTTTATAGTATTTTAGCATTATTTTATTCGAGCATTATGCCTACCTTTTCTTGACTTATCAAACCCTACAGTTGAGCAACATCGCAACTTTTCCCTATTTTCTTGATCAACTTCTTCTTCTCCTCGACACTTGATCTTTGGCACACACAACGAGGCACCACCACTTCTTAATATGTAGACACGTTTCACGAGGTGAGTCATCGGGATGGCGGTATCTTCTTGATGGGGGTGTTGGTATTGTGGCACGAATATCGAGGAATCGAGGGACGTTTATCGAGGATTATGGACACGCTTTTCGAGGTAAACGAAGGCACACTTCCCTAGGGTTTTAGAGAGATGTTAGGGAGAGAGAGAGAGAGAGAGAGGAATGTGAATTTTGGTGTGCAAATGGTTGATCCCGACCTTACTATTTATAGGCATTTTTCAGGGACCCATCGCGATACGCGATGGCCTCCTAGCTAACCCGTCGCGTATCGCGACGTAGGCTGGTTGTGTCACCAACGTAGACCTGCCACGTGGCAGGCGTTGTGCCATGTGGCGACACGCGGCCGGCGTGCTGCCATGTGGTGGCACGTGGTAGACGTTGTGCCACCTGTGGACACGTGGCACGCCACGTGCCTCAGTGTCAGACAACCCATCCTGATACGCGATGGGTTTCTCTTCTGATCCATCACGTATCACGATGTGTCAGGAAATCTGATTTTTCAATTTAAACCCTAAAGTTTGAAATTTGGCATTTTTGGTCCATTGACTTTGAAAACTTGTTATTTTGAACCGAAACTTTCGTGATGTTACATTTGGGTTATGGATTAATAATATAATCTTTATATTAATTGATGAGTGGTCCCTGAACTTTAAGTGTGGATTCGAGAATGGTTAATACATAAGTTTAAGGTTAAAGTTGTATATATCTCGAAAGTTAAAATAATAGATAAAGAAAAAGAATAATATAATAATAGTATAATGTAAATAGTTTAAATTATTTTATAGATTAAATTACCCGAAAACGAAAACGGGTCGGGTAATATGTATATGTATTATAAATGAAAATCCGAGTTGTTACATATGTGCTATGGCTTAACTACTTATTCTCACAGGAACAATTTGCATCTTTATTTATTTATTATATAATATTATTGTAGTGTCTTTAACTAGTGTTTTACTCACTCAACATGTATTGTTGACAAACCTTTCTATTTTATACGCATATGCAGGTTATTGTTTGAACTAGTTGCAAGATTTGGTGAAACTTAGTGACGAATTTAAGTTAGAAAACTGATGTGCTAAAAACAGTAAATTAAATATTAACTAAATTAAACAAGTAATAAAAACTAGACCTAAGACTCAACTAAACAAAACACCGGCAAGTGAACTGGTTAATTGTATTAAAGCTAAGTAAGTCTGGAATATCGAACCCACGGACTCTATAAATTACGTAAATTAACTAATCAGACTCGACTTACGACACGACTATTTATTATTAATGTTTTAAGGGGTTTTTAAACTAATATTAAACTAAGAAAATAAATAAACAAGTAAACTAGAAGTAAGCAATTGAACACAAGATCGAAACCAATAAGAGAAGGAATCTACCTAGGTAAGAATCCAATGCATCAACAATCATCAAGCAATGGGCAAATAACATGATTATGGAAACTGATTTCTAAGCCGATTCTTCTAACAAACCCTAAGGACCCTTGACCGAATCAAACGAAATCCCAAAGAACAATTATTAGATTATTAAGCAATCAGTATTATTGATTTCCTTACAGTTATCAATTAGGGCTAATTAATAGTATCATAAAGCAAGCAATCTTATAAAACACTAAACCCTAGATAACTTGATAAGCTAAACATGGCATCATGAACAAGGATCAACACAATAAGCAAGAATATTGTCAACTATCTATCCTAGCATGCAATTTGACCCAAGACACATGAATAACTCCTCACCTTACAACTATTGGAATTTAGCAAAGCATTCAAAATCTAATCAACAATCAACAAACTTCTATGATCTAATGGGCCCATTCAATCACAATAATCAAAACACTAAGTAATGATTTAAACATAAACTCTAAATCTAAAGAACACAATCAAAAGATAAATGATCTATGTGAAAGCAATAGTTAATAATCAACCAAGATAATAAATACTTATACGCATCATGAAAGCAAAATCAAGTCTTTGACTATTAATAAAAACAAAACCATAATCATAACATTATCCAAAGCAAGAATCAATTCAAAAACATGTTCATCAAACCTAGGTAGACATGAAGTCTGGCCTAGAATTCATTATTAAAAACAATCCCAAACAAGTATTGAAAACAAAGAAGCAAGACATGATAAATAATGAACAAGGAATGAAAGTTAGAGCGATAATACCCTTAGCAATTGATCCTTGAACACCTCCTTCAAAGAACTCTCGATCCTTCATGATTCCTAGCTTCAAAACTCCTTCAAACCCTTGGTATCTCTCTCAAAAATCGGCTGGAATATGTTGTCTTTTCGTTTAGGTTTATAACCCTCTTTATATATAAACGAGTTGGGCCTTAAATTGCAAAATATAGCTGATCTGGATGACTAGGCGCCCCGCGACCGGCCTAGCCTTCCCCGTCGCGCGGCGCGGCGCTCTTCAGGAGGAGATTTTTCTTTTATTTTATTTTATTAAATATCTTGTAAAATCTTGATAAATCTTCTTCCTTGAACTCCAAGTAATGCTTAGAACCTTCTAGACCTTATTTTCCTTGACTTTCAAACAACCATCTACATGCAAACAATCAAAACACTAAGTGGAATAATCATGTAATCATTAACGAGCAAAACGAACTTAAACTTCTTATGAGATGATAGAAAGAATTAGATTTAACGTTCAAGACACCAAATAATATAAAACATGATAACTATAAATAACTTGACTCAAAACCTTAAATAATAAAAGACTAACAAAACACGAACTAAACCAAACTCAAAACATTAAATAAACATAACTTTACAAGGGATTCGAGATGTATAATAGACGTATATCAAATATCCCCACACTTACTCTTTTTTTCGTCCCTGAAAAAGTCTGATGCAGTTGGATCAGAATCGGAAAAATATAGTCTTACAAACATATAGGTTAATTTTCAAAGCTTAGAAAACGCAAAAACCGCGATCACCGATATTGTTGTCCACTTAAACCCATGCCTTAATCTTTACCGGGACAAATAAGATCCAACAATAATATTACTCAGTGGTTTACACAATTAGACCCGCTTATTTTCATCTTTACCAGACCAGACAACACCCCAACTTGACTTAAACCTCAAAATTAGCATATTAAAAACTTTTGTTGCTCTATTTTTTGTCACACCCGGCCCTGAGCGGCGGAAACAGCCGGGCGCGCACGAGTGGGGATTGATAATTAAGCACGGGCCATTGCAAAACATTCAAAGATTTTTATTGCGCATGAGAGTTTATTACAAACACATTACATTGTTCAAAGATTACAAAAGAAACATCAAGTATAAAACTGAAGATTTCCTCGCCATATCCCCCTTACGCGGCGGGTAACCGTGCGCATCGAGGGGATAAAACCAAAATCTTCCAAAAAGCTTGTTTTAGATGTTCAGCCGTGTGGTGCTCTAAGTGTGACTCCATGCAGCATGCCCTAGTTATCTCCTGAAAGACACGTAAAAAACATTTGAATCAGTATAAACTGAGTGAGTTCACAAGTTTTAGTAACTTGATAAAATCATTCTGAAACATTTCTGGCAACATCATTAACATCTGCTTGGTAAAATCGTATTAACACAATTCTGACAATATTCTGATAAAAATCGTTCCGCAGGGTTACGCGAGAACAAATTCTGGATACGGTGCTCGTCTATGTAAGTGGCGCAGCCACTACGAGCTAAAATAACGTAAAACCGTCCCGCGAGTTACGCGCGAGACGTTTCTGGAAAACTATGCTCGTCTATGCAAAGAGGCATTGCCCCTACGAGCTAAGGATACTGTCCCGCGGGTTACGCGCGAAACAATTCTGAGAAACTGTGCTCGTCCATGCAAAGAGGCATTGCCCCTACGAGCTAAGGATACCGTCCCGCGGGTTACGCGCAGACGTTGTGCCGGAAAACAGGGCGCTCGTACCATGCAAAGATGCGCGACCCCTACGACGCGGGCTCAAACCCCATAGTACTATGCCTCCATGCCAGGCACTCGTCCATGCAAAGAGGTGCGACCCCTACGAGTGGGCGGATCAAACCAGCAGTCCCTACCCTTAGAGTTCCAATGGTAAAGTGATCACTTGACTCGAGTTCTAGCGCACATACATTGAAAACCTTAGATTAAACCGTTTGCATTGCTCATTATGCAACATAACTTAAAACACATAATCGCTTGCATAGCTTGTAAGTATATACATGATAAAACATTATTTAAGTACGTGTCCCTCGCCCCGAAAGCAATTTAAAAAAAACAGTGAAAAACAGTGAAAATAGGGGCTGTGAGACTCACCTGAGGTTCTTGTTAAGGGATTAATCGAGATTCGGGTTTTCTTGGTGTTGGCCCCTCGGAATCGAAGGTCTAGAATACGAATTAAATAACAGTATATATATTAAGATTCAAGAAATAGGGAATATAAGGGTTGGATAGTAGGTCTCAAGGTTATATTCTCGGCTTACCTAGTAACAGGATCGGAGCTGGAAACAACGGATGCTTGGGAAAGGATTAGTGCAAGTTTGTAGTTCTTTGAGTGTGTTTTGGGTGATAATTTATGCTACAAATTTATAGGCAAACTCAAGGGAACACAATCCCTTGCTTTAGGGGATTAAAATCTTTTCATATCTAAATTGTAATGATGATAAAGTATGGAAGTTATTATTATTTACTTAAGAGTGGAGTGGTGGATAAAAGATTTTGATTTGATTTGGACAGAGCATGCAGATCTGGGGTTGGTGAGAATAGGGTGGCTGACAGTTGACTTTTCATGTTACAGTGTGCTTTTTCAGGTACTTTTGTCAGTGTACAGTAAAAAGTGGAAAAATCTCTGAAACACGCTACTGTTTCCTTTCGGGCGGGAGTAATCTCCTTAACTGGAGAATAGACCAAGTGTTCTGCGCGTATAACTTGGTGCGCATAGCTTTTCTGCGTATAGGACATGTCTTTGCTGCGGGTAGGTGCGTAACCTTCTCGCAGTTAGGGACATTTGAGTTTCATTTGTAGATTCTCCAGGTGGTCTTGGTATTTCAACATAGTGATCAGTCATGTTGAAGTCAATTCATCTTGGAGCTTCAGACAAACTAGCTCTCAACGTTCCCAGCCATGCGGGTAGGTTAGTTCCCTTCCGCACGCGCATAAACGATGTAGGATGCACCCCGCCTTAGCATCATGCGGGATGGTCAACCCATAGACAACATAATGTTTAAGTTACATGAAAACATAAAGCCAAATCATTCACGCATGGCGCATATAACATATGCTCACGCTGGTTCTTAACATGGTGCGCTCGCGCAGGTTGCACATAACAACTGCACGCGCTGACTAACATGGCGCAGCTCAGCGCAGGGCGCACATAACATATGCACGCGCTTAATATTTACAATCACCTAATTATTAGGTTGATTACTTAGCTTATGGGTTGGGAAAATTACCGGTTGTCACATTCTCCCCTCGTTAAACGAATTTCGTACCCGAAATTTAGGAGACGTTGCTGGCAGAAGCCATGTTCTGAAAGAGGTGTGGGTATTTCATGCGCATCTGATCTTCTCTTTCCCAAGTGAATTCAGGCCCACGCCTCGAGTTCCATTGAACCTTTACTAACTTGATTTTGCTCCTGCGTAACTTTTGTTCTTTCCAATCGGTTACTGCTATAAGGTTCTTCTACGAAGTGCAGCTGTTTGTCGATGTGAATCTCTTCCATCGGCAAAATTAACGTTTCGTCAGATAAGCACTTTTTGAGGTTGGACACATGAAACGTATCATGAACTCCACTGACTTCGGCGGATAAACGAAGTTTATAAGCAACCGGACCGATCCTTTCCAGGATCTCAATGGTCCAATGTAGCGCGGATTCAACTTTCCCTCGCTTGCCGAAACGGGGGACTCCTTTCCATGGAGAGACTTTCAATAGTACTTTATCCCCTACTTGAAACTCCAATGGTTTCCTTCGCACATCTGCGTAACTCTTCTGTCTGTCGCGCGCTGTCTTAAGGCGATCCCTTATCTGAAAAATCTTGTCTGTTGTTTCTTGGATCAATTCAGGACCAGTCATTTGCTTGTCACCCACTTCAGCCCAGCACAGTGGGGATCTACACTTGCGCCCATACAAAGCTTCGAAACGGCGCAGCCTTGATACTTGTGTGATAGCTATTGTTGTAAGAAAATTCAACCAATGGGAGATGAGTATCCAGCTACCTTCGAAATCGATTGCGCACAGACAGCGCACGCATATCTTCCAATGTCTGGATTGTTCGCTCGCTTTGCCCATACCGTTTGAGGATGATAAGCTGTACTCATATCAAGGCGAGTACCTAGAGCTCCTTGTAACGATCTGCCAAAACCTTGATGTAAACCGACTATCTCGATCAGAAATGATGGACACTGGGACTCCATGTTTTGAAACTACTTCTCGAATATACAATCGGGCTAACTTTTCCATCTTATCGGTTTCCTTGATCGGCAGGAAGTGCCGCTGACTTAGTTAGCCGATCCACAATAACCCATATTGTGTCATAACCCCCAGGTGTCCTTGGCAGTTTGGTGATGAAGTCCATAGAGATTTGTTCCCACTTCCACATGGGAATTTCTGGCTGTTGAAGCAACCTGATGGTTTCTGATATTCAGCCTTTACCCTTCGAACACGTTAGGCACTTACTGACATACGTCGCGATGGCGCCTTTAAGATTGGGCCACCAATACAGTGTTTTAACTCTTGGTACATCTTGTCTGCGCGAGGATGTACGGAATACCGCGTCTTGTGAGCTTCGTTCAATACTTGCTCGCGCAAATCCTCCCTTGAGAGGGACCCATATGCGGTTAGCGAAATATAGATTGCCGTTCTCTTTCAGTTCCAAACTCTTAATCATTCCCCCAAGGGCTTCGTTTTAACAAACTCTGGTTTCAAGGCTTCTTGCTGAGCGTCTCGGATGCGGGTAGAGAGATCTGCGTGAATGGTCAACCTTAGAGCCTTGACTCGTAGCGTTTTTATTCGCTCCTTCCTACTTAGCGCGTACTGCCACCACATTCGCCTTTCCAGGGTGGTATTTTATTTCACAATCATAATCGTTCAACAATTCAACCCATCTTCGTTGCCTCATGTTTAAATCCTTTTGATCAATATATGTTGAAGGCTCTTGTGATCCGTAAAGATTATACACTTTGTACCATAGAGGTAATGGCGCCAAATTTTTTAGCGCGAAGAACAACCGCTCAAGTTCCAGATCATGCGTTGTGTAGTTCTTTTCATTGGTCTTAAGTTGGCGCGAGGCATACGCTATGACTTTGTCTCGCTGCATAAGGGACACATCCGAGTCCTTGATGTGAAGCGTCGCAGCTAAACGACGATGTCATCTGTCCCCTCGGGCAGAGATAGAATTGGCGCACTACATAACTTCTGCTTCAACATTTGAAACGCTGCTTCCTGGTTTTCGCCCCAAACAAACATCCTGTCTTTCTGAGTTAGCTGCGGTCAGAGGTAGAGCTATCTTGGAGAAGTTCTCAATGAAGCGTCGATAGTAGCCAGCTAGTCCTAGGAATTGCCATCCACTCAGTTGGGGTTTTTTGGCGCTTCCCAGTTTTCGATGGCCTTGACTTTGGAAGGATCAACGTGAATTCCTTTCTCGTTTACAAACGTGACCGAGGAAGTGAACTTCTCTAAGCAAAATTCGCACTTGGAAAACTTCGCATACAACTTTTCTTTCCTTAACAATTCCAAAATCAATCTCAGGTGTTGCTCATGCTCGGCCTTGGTCCGAGAGTAAATCAGAATATCATCTATAAACACAATCACAAACTTGTCCAAGTATGGTTTGCACACACGGTTCATCAGATCCATGAATATAGCCGGCGCATTAGTTAGCCCGAAAGGCATCACTATAGAACTCATAATGGCCATATCTAGTTCGGAAGGCTGTCTTTGGCGCGTCTTCCTCATGGACCCTAAGTGGTGGTATCCTGACCGTAGATCTATCTTCGAATAATAACTGGATCCCTGCAACTGGTCAAATAAGTCGTCAATCCTCGGTAAAGGGTACCGATTCTTGACTGTCAGCTTGTTCAGCTCCCTGTAGTCAATACACATTCTGAACGAACCATCCCTTCTTCTTTACAAACAGTACTGGAGCTCCCCAAGGTGAGAAACTTGGGCGAATGAAACCCTTATCCAATAGTTCCTGTAACTGATTGGATAGTTTCTTGCATCTCAGATGGAGCTAATCGATAAGGCGCTCGTGCTACTGGCGCAGCTCCTGGGACCAAAATCGATGCGAAATTCGACTTGTCGCTGGGCGGCGGTAATCCGGGCAGATCTTCAGGAAAAACTTCTGGAAATTCGCGCACTACCGGTAAGTCTTCAATTCTTCGCTCATCTTTCTTCTCTACTACATGCGCCAGGAAGGCGTAGCACCCTTTCCTAGGCACTTACGCGCCTTTAGGCACGAAATCAGTTTCGTCGCAACTCCCTTTCTTTCCCCCTTGGATCATCAAAGTTTCTCCGTTCAACAGTGGAATCCGAACCTGCTTCTCATGACAAACAATCTCCGCGAGATTCTCGACCAACCAATCCATACCTACCACAATATCGAAACTTCCCAAATCTATTGGCAACAAGTTTATATTGAACTCATGACCTCCCATGACTAATACACATTGCTCAGTCCTTTCATTCGCGCATAACTGCCTACCATTGGCTAGTTCTATAGTATACGGTTTGTCTAGCCTACTGGTCGCTAAGCCCAGGGAGTTTTTAAACTCATGGGATATAAAACTTAGGTCAGCGCCAGTATCAAATAAGACAGATGCATAATGACGTTAAGCAAAAACGTACCGGTTACCACATTCGGCTCTTCCTTTGCTTCACCCGCGCCGATCACAAAAGCTCTCCCGCGAGCTTGGTTTCCTTTCTGTGGGCAATCCCGACTGAAGTGTCCAGGCTTCCCGCATGCGTAGCAGCTGTCGCTCGATCCAGCTTCTCTGATGCGACAATTT